>NW_025228233.1:71713-99263 GCF_018294505.1 Triticum aestivum | reverse complement strand
GGGGAGTATTTTCTGGATTCGCACGCTCGCCGCGAGCTGTTTGAGTACTTGTCGGTCCGACACGGACTCCGAATGAAAAAATTATGACCGTTTTAGTGAACCTCTCTCCATTCTATGGCAGTCCTTGAAAGTACTTCATTTTCTCGTGCGCTTCTTGCCTGATTGCCCCAAAATTTCTTGTCCTCTGTAGAGGAGATATCGTTTCCACATATATATTGACCGATGCCAGGAATGCCCTTTTGTTCTTGGCTTTCACACGCGTGAGTTACAACATGCCATCCGGCGAAAACAAGGAGAATAAGGCATATAGCCGCTGGATTTTCTTCAATTTACGGCCAAATGAGATTGCCCGGATCATAGAGCATCTGCAGAAAGGTACGTTTGTCCCTGCCAGGGGGGCTAATGTCTATAAGCAACATAATCTCTCGAATTTCCTTCAAAAGGAAGTGCCAATGGGTTCAGAAACTTGTCTGAAAAACAACGACGAATGATGTTCTTTGTCTTTCAGGGCCAAAAAGTCCTGCTTAAGGCCGTATTTGAGGGCACTCCGGGCCTCCTGGCGCAAGCGGGGAGTATTTTCTGGATTCGCGCGCTCGCCGCGAGCTGTTTGAGTACTTGTGGGTCCGACACGGACTCCGAATGAAAAAATTATGACCGTTTTAGTGAACCTCTCTCCATTCTATGGCAGTCCTTGAAAGTACTTCATTTTCTCGTGCGCTTCTTGCCTGATTGCCCCAAAATTTCTTGTCCTCTGTAGAGGAGATATCGTTTCCACATATATATTGACCGATGCCAGGAATGCCCTTTTGTTCTTGGCTTTCACGCGCATGAGTTACAGCATGCCATCCGGCGAAAACAAGGAGAATAAGGCATATACCCGCTGGATTTTCTTCAATTTACGGCCAAATGAGATTGCCCGGATCATAGAGCATCTGCAGAAAGGTACGTTTGTCCCTACCAGGGGGGCTAATGTCTATAAGCAACATAATCTCTCGAATTTCCTTCGAAAGGAAGTGTCAATGGGTTCAGAAACATGTCTGAAAACAGCGACGAATGATGTTCTTTGACTTTCAGGGCCAAAAAGTCCTGCTTAAGGCCGTATTTGAGGGCACTCCGGGCCTCCTGGCGCAAGCGGGGAGTATTTTCTGGATTCGCACGCTCGCCGCGAGCTGTTTGAGTACTTGTCGGTCCGACACGGACTCCGAATGAAAAAATTATGACCGTTTTAGTGAACCTCTCTCCATTCTATGGCAGTCCTTGAAAGTACTTCATTTTCTCGTGCGCTTCTTGCCTGATTGCCCCAAAATTTCTTGTCCTCTGTAGAGGAGATATCGTTTCCACATATATATTGACCGATGCCAGGAATGCCCTTTTGTTCTTGGCTTTCACACGCGTGAGTTACAACATGCCATCCGGCGAAAACAAGGACAATAAGGCATATAGCCGCTGGATTTTCTTCAATTTACGGCCAAATGAGATTGCCCGGATCATAGAGCATCTGCAGAAAGGTACGTTTGTCCCTACCAGGGGGGCTAATGTCTATAAGCAACATAATCTCTCGAATTTCCTTCAAAAGGAAGTGCCAATGGGTTCAGAAACTTGTCTGAAAAACAGCGACGAATGATGTTCTTTGTCTTTCAGGGCCAAAAAGTCCTGCTTAAGGCCGTATTTGAGGGCACTCCGGGGCTCCTGGCGCAAGCGGGGAGTATTTTCTGGATTCGCGCGCTCGCCGCGAGCTGTTTGAGTACTTGTGGGTCCGACACGGACTCCGAATGAAAAAATTATGACCGTTTTAGTGAACCTCTCTCCATTCTATGGCAGTCCTTGAAAGTACTTCATTTTCTCGTGCGCTTCTTGCCTGATTGCCCCAAAATTTCTTGTCCTCTGTAGAGGAGATATCGTTTCCACATATATATTGACCGATGCCAGGAATGCCCTTTTGTTCTTGGCTTTCACACGCGTGAGTTACAACATGCCATCCGGCGAAAACAAGGAGAATAAGGCATATAGCCGCTGGATTTTCTTCAATTTACGGCCAAATGAGATTGCCCGGATCATAGAGCATCTGCAGAAAGGTACGTTTGTCCCTACCAGTGGGGCTAATGTCTATAAGCAACATAATCTCTTGAATTTCCTTCAAAAGGAAGTGCCAATGGGTTCAGAAACTTGTCTGAAAAACAACGACGAATGATGTTCTTTGTCTTTCAGGGCCAAAAAGTCCTGCTTAAGGCCGTATTTGAGGGCACTCCGGGCCTCCTGGCGCAAGCGGGGAGTATTTTCTGGATTCGCGCGCTCGCCGCGAGCTGTTTGAGTACTTGTGGGTCCGACACGGACTCCGAATGAAAAAATTATGACCGTTTTAGTGAACCTCTCTCCATTCTATGGCAGTCCTTGAAAGTACTTCATTTTCTCGTGCGCTTCTTGCCTGATTGCCCAAAAATTTCTAGTCCTCTAAGAGGAGATATCATTTCCACATATATATTGACCGATGCCAGGAATGCCCTTTTGTTCTTGGCTTTCACGCGCATGAGTTACAGCATGCCATCCGGCGAAAACAAGGAGAATAAGGCATATACCCGCTGGATTTTCTTCAATTTACGGCCAAATGAGATTGCCCGGATCATAGAGCATCTGCAGAAAGGTACGTTTGTCCCTACCAGGGGGGCTAATGTCTATAAGCAACATAATCTCTCGAATTTCCTTCGAAAGGAAGTGTCAATGGGTTCAGAAACATGTCTGAAAACAGCGACGAATGATGTTCTTTGACTTTCAGGGCCAAAAAGTCCTGCTTAAGGCTGTATTTGAGGGCACTCCGGGCCTCCTGGCGCAAGCGGGGAGTATTTTCTGGATTCGCACGCTCGCCGCGAGCTGTTTGAGTACTTGTCGGTCCGACACGGACTCCGAATGAAAAAATTATGACCGTTTTAGTGAACCTCTCTCCATTCTATGGCAGTCCTTGAAAGTACTTCATTTTCTCGTGCGCTTCTTGCCTGATTGCCCCAAAATTTCTTGTCCTCTGTAGAGGAGATATCGTTTCCACATATATATTGACCGATGCCAGGAATGCCCTTTTGTTCTTGGCTTTCACACGCGTGAGTTACAGCATGCCATCCGGCGAAAACAAGGAGAATAAGGCATATAGCCGCTGGATTTTCTTCAATTTACGGCTAAATGAGATTGCCCGGATCATAGAGCATCTGCAGAAAGGTACGTTTGTCCCTACCAGGGGGGCTAATGTCTATAAGCAACATAATCTCTCGAATTTCCTTCAAAAGGAAGTGTCAATGGGTTCAGAAACTTGTCTGAAAACAGCGACGAATGATGTCCTTTGTCTTTCAGGGCCAAAAAGTCCTGCTTAAGGCTGTATTTGAGGGCACTCCGGGCCTCCTGGCGCAAGCGGGGAGTATTTTCTGGATTCGCGCGCTCGCCGCGAGCTGTTTGAGTACTTGTGGGTCCGACACGGACTCCGAATGAAAAAATTATGACCGTTTTAGTGAACCTCTCTCCATTCTATGGCAGTCCTTGAAAGTACTTCATTTTCTCGTGCGCTTCTTGCCTGATTGCCCAAAAATTTCTAGTCCTCTATAGAGGAGATATCATTTCCACATATATATTGACCGATGCCAGGAATGCCCTTTTGTTCTTGGCTTTCACGCGCATGAGTTACAGCATGCCATCCGGCGAAAACAAGGAGAATAAGGCATATAGCCGCTGGATATTCTTCAATTTACGGCCAAATGAGATTGCCCGGATCATAGAGCATCTGCAGAAAGGTACGTTTGTCCCTACCAGGGGGGCTAATGTCTATAAGCAACATAATCTCTCGAATTTCCTTCAAAAGGAAGTGTCAATGGGTTCAGAAACTTGTCTGAAAACAGCGACGAATGATGTTCTTTGACTTTCAGGGCCAAAAAGTCCTGCTTAAGGCTGTATTTGAGGGCACTCCGGGCCTCCTGGCGCAAGCGGGGAGTATTTTCTGGATTCGCACGCTCGCCGCGAGCTGTTTGAGTACTTGTCGGTCCGACACGGACTCCGAATGAAAAAATTATGACCGTTTTAGTGAACCTCTCTCCATTCTATGGCAGTCCTTGAAAGTACTTCATTTTCTCGTGCGCTTCTTGCCTGATTGCCCCAAAATTTCTTGTCCTCTGTAGAGGAGATATCGTTTCCACATATATATTGACCGATGCCAGGAATGCCCTTTTGTTCTTGGCTTTCACACGCGTGAGTTACAGGATGCCATCCGGCGAAAACAAGGAGAATAAGGCATATAGCCGCTGGATTTTCTTCAATTTACGGCTAAATGAGATTGCCCGGATCATAGAGCATCTGCAGAAAGGTACGTTTGTCCCTACCAGGGGGGCTAATGTCTATAAGCAACATAATCTCTCGAATTTCCTTCAAAAGGAAGTGCCAATGGGTTCAGAAACTTGTCTGAAAAACAGCGACGAATGATGTCCTTTGTCTTTCAGGGCCAAAAAGTCCTGCTTAAGGCCGTATTTGAGGGCACTCCGGGCCTCCTGGCGCAAGCGGGGAGTATTTTCTGGATTCGCGCGCTCGCCGCGAGCTGTTTGAGTACTTGTGGGTCCGACACGGACTCCGAATGAAAAAATTATGACCGTTTTAGTGAACCTCTCTCCATTCTATGGCAGTCCTTGAAAGTACTTCATTTTCTCGTGCGCTTCTTGCCTGATTGCCCAAAAATTTCTAGTCCTCTATAGAGGAGATATCATTTCCACATATATATTGACCGATGCCAGGAATGCCCTTTTGTTCTTGGCTTTCACGCGCATGAGTTACAGCATGCCATCCGGCGAAAACAAGGAGAATAAGGCATATAGCCGCTGGATTTTCTTCAATTTACGGCCAAATGAGATTGCCCGGATCATAGAGCATCTGCAGAAAGGTACGTTTGTCCCTACCAGGGGGGCTAATGTCTATAAGCAACATAATCTCTCGAATTTCCTTCAAAAGGAAGTGTCAATGGGTTCAGAAACTTGTCTGAAAACAGCGACGAATGATGTTCTTTGACTTTCAGGGCCAAAAAGTCCTGCTTAAGGCTGTATTTGAGGGCACTCCGGGCCTCCTGGCGCAAGCGAGGAGTATTTTCTGGATTCGCACGCTCGCCGCGAGCTGTTTGAGTACTTGTCGGTCCGACACGGACTCCGAATGAAAAAATTATGACCGTTTTAGTGAACCTCTCTCCATTCTATGGCAGTCCTTGAAAGTACTTCATTTTCTCGTGCGCTTCTTGCCTGATTGCCCAAAAATTTCTAGTCCTCTATAGAGGAGATATCATTTCCACATATATATTGACCGATGCCAGGAATGCCCTTTTGTTCTTGGCTTTCATGCGCATGAGTTACAGCATGCCATCCGGCGAAAACAAGGAGAATAAGGCATATACCCGCTGGATTTTCTTCAATTTACGGCCAAATGAGATTGCCCGGATCATAGAGCATCTGCAGAAAGGTACGTTTGTCCTTACTAGGGGTGCTAATGTCTATAAGCAACATAATCTCTCGAATTTCCTTCAAAAGGAAGTGCCAATGGGTTCAGAAACTTGTCTGAAAAACAGCGACGAATGATGTTCTTTGACTTTCAGGGCCAAAAAGTCCTGCTTAAGGCTGTATTTGAGGGCACTCCGGGCCTCCTGGCGCAAGCGGGGAGTATTTTCTGGATTCGCACGCTCGCCGCGAGCTGTTTGAGTACTTGTCGGTCCGACACGGACTCCGAATGAAAAAATTATGACTGTTTTAGTGAACCTCTCTCCATTCTATGGCAGTCCTTGAAAGTACTTCATTTTCTCGTGCGCTTCTAGCCTGATTGCCCCAAAATTTCTTGTCCTCTGTAGAGGAGATATCGTTTCCACATATATATTGACCGATGCCAGGAATGCCCTTTTGTTCTTGGCTTTCACACGCGTGAGTTACAGCATGCCATCCGGCGAAAACAAGGAGAATAAGGCATATACCCGCTGGATTTTCTTCAATTTACGGCCAAATGAGATTGCCCGGATCATAGAGCATCTGCAGAAAGGTACGTTTGTCCCTACCAGGGGGGCTAATGTCTATAAGCAACATAATCTCTCGAATTTCCTTCAAAAGGAAGTGTCAATGGGTTCAGAAACTTGTCTGAAAACAGCGACGAATGATGTTCTTTGACTTTCAGGGCCAAAAAGTCCTGCTTAAGGCTGTATTTGAGGGCACTCCGGGCCTCCTGGCGCAAGCGGGGAGTATTTTCTGGATTCGCACGCTCGCCGCGAGATGTTTGAGTACTTGTCGGTCCGACACGGACTCCGAATGAAAAAATTATGACCGTTTTAGTGAACCTCTCTCCATTCTATGGCAGTCCTTGAAAGTACTTCATTTTCTCGTGCGCTTCTTGCCTGATTGCCCCAAAATTTCTTGTCCTCTGTAGAGGAGATATCGTTTCCACATATATATTGACCGATGCCAGGAATGCCCTTTTGTTCTTGGCTTTCACACGCGTGAGTTACAGCATGCCATCTGACGAAAACAAGGAGAATAAGGCATATACCCGCTGGATTTTCTTCAATTTACGGCCAAATGAGATTGCCCGGATCATAGAGCATCTGCAGAAAGGTACGTTTGTCCCTACCAGGGGGGCTAATGTCTATAAGCAACATAATCTCTCGAATTTCCTTCAAAAGGAAGTGTCAATGGGTTCAGAAACTTGTCTGAAAACAGCAACGAATGATGTTCTTTGACTTTCAGGGCCAAAAAGTCCTGCTTAAGGCTGTATTTGAGGGCACTCCGGGCCTCCTGGCGCAAGCGGGGAGTATTTTCTGGATTCGCACGCTCGCCGCGAGCTGTTTGAGTACTTGTCGGTCCGACACGGACTCCAAATGAAAAAATTATGACCGTTTTAGTGAACCTCTCTCCATTCTATGGCAGTCCTTGAAAGTACTTCATTTTCTCGTGCGCTTCTTGCCTGATTGCCCCAAAATTTCTTGTCCTCTGTAGAGGAGATATCGTTTCCACATATATATTGACCGATGCCAGGAATGCCCTTTTGTTCTTGGCTTTCACACGCGTGAGTTACAGCATGCCATCCGGCGAAAACAAGGAGAATAAGGCATATAGCCGCTGGATTTTCTTCAATTTACGGCCAAATGAGATTGCCCGGATCATAGAGCATCTGCAGAAAGGTACGTTTGTCCCTACCAGGGGGGCTAATGTCTATAAGCAACATAATCTCTCGAATTTCCTTCAAAAGGAAGTGTCAATGGGTTCAGAAACTTGTCTGAAAACAACGACGAATGATGTTCTTTGACTTTCAGGGCCAAAAAGTCCTGCTTAAGGCTGTATTTGAGGGCACTCCAGGCCTCCAGGCGCAAGCGGGGAGTATTTTCTGGATTCGCACGCTCGCCGCGAGCTGTTTGAGTACTTGTCGGTCCGACACGGACTCCGAATGAAAAAATTATGACCGTTTTAGTGAACCTCTCTCCATTCTATGGCAGTCCTTGAAAGTACTTCATTTTCTCGTGCGCTTCTTGCCTGATTGCCCCAAAATTTCTTGTCCTCTGTAGAGGAGATATCGTTTCCACATATATATTGACCGATGCCAGGAATGCCCTTTTGTTCTTGGCTTTCACACGCGTGAGTTACAGCATGCCATCCGGCGAAAACAAGGAGAATAAGGCATATACCCGCTGGATTTTCTTCAATTTACGGCCAAATGAGATTGCCCGGATCATAGAGCATCTGCAGAAAGGTACGTTTGTCCCTACCAGGGGGGCTAATGTCTATAAGCAACATAATCTCTCGAATTTCCTTCAAAAGGAAGTGTCAATGGGTTCAGAAACTTGTCTGAAAACAGCGACGAATGATGTTCTTTGACTTTCAGGGCCAAAAAGTCCTGCTTAAGGCTGTATTTGAGGGCACTCCGGGCCTCCTGGCGCAAGCGGGGAGTATTTTCTGGATTCGCACGCTCGCCGCGAGCTGTTTGAGTACTTGTCGGTCCGACACGGACTCCGAATGAAAAAATTATGATCGTTTTAGTGAACCTCTCTCCATTCTATGGCAGCCTTGAAAGTACTTCATTTTCTCGTGCGCTTCTTGCCTGATTGCCCCAAAATTTCTTGTCCTCTGTAGAGGAGATATCGTTTCCACATATATATTAACCGATGCCAGGAATGCCCTTTTGTTCTTGGCTTTCACACGCGTGAGTTACAGCATGCCATCCGGCGAAAACAAGGAGAATAAGGCATATAGCCGCTGGATTTTCTTCAATTTACGGCCAAATGAGATTGCCCGGATCATAGAGCATCTGCAGAAAGGTACGTTTGTCCCTACCAGGGGGGCTAATGTCTATAAGCAACATAATCTCTCGAATTTCCTTCAAAAGGAAGTGCCAATGGGTTCAGAAACTTGTCTGAAAAACAGCGACGAATGATGTTCTTTGTCTTTCAGGGCCAAAAAGTCCTGCTTAAGGCCGTATTTGAGGGCACTCCGGGCCTCCTGGCGCAAGCGGGGAGTATTTTCTGGACTCGCGCGCTCGCCGCGAGCTGTTTGAGTACTTGTGGGTCCGACACGGACTCCGAATGAAAAAATTATGACCGTTTTAGTGAACCTCTCTCCATTCTATGGCAGTCCTTGAAAGTACTTCATTTTCTCGTGCGCTTCTTGCCTGATTGCCCAAAAATTTCTAGTCCTCTATAGAGGAGATATCATTTCCACATATATATATTGACCGATGCCAGGAATGCCCTTTTGTTCTTGGCTTTCACGCGCATGAGTTACAGCATGCCATCCGGCGAAAACAAGGAGAATAAGGCATATACCCGCTGGATTTTCTTCAATTTACGGCCAAATGAGATTGCCCGGATCATAGAGCATCTGCAGAAAGGTACGTTTGTCCTTACTAGGGGGGCTAATGTCTATAAGCAACATAATCTCTCGAATTTCCTTCAAAAGGAAGTGCCAATGGGTTCAGAAACTTGTCTGAAAAACAGCGACGAATGATGTTCTTTGACTTTCAGGGCCAAAAAGTCCTGCTTAAGGCTGTATTTGAGGGCACTCCGGGCCTCCTGGCGCAAGCGGGGAGTATTTTCTGGATTCGCACGCTCGCCGCGAGCTGTTTGAGTACTTGTCGGTCCGACACGGACTCCGAATGAAAAAATTATGACCGTTTTAGTGAACCTCTCTCCATTCTATGGCAGTCCTTGAAAGTACTTCATTTTCTCGTGCGCTTCTTGCCTGATTGCCCCAAAATTTCTTGTCCTCTGTAGAGGAGATATCGTTTCCACATATATATTGACCGATGCCAGGAATGCCCTTTTGTTCTTGGCTTTCACACGCGTGAGTTACAGCATGCCATCCGGCGAAACCAAGGAGAATAAGGCATATACCCGCTGGATTTTCTTCAATTTACGGCCAAATGAGATTGCCCGGATCATAGAGCATCTGCAGAAAGGTACGTTTGTCCTTACTAGGGGGGCTAATGTCTATAAGCAACATAATCTCTCGAATTTCCTTCAAAAGGAAGTGTCAATGGGTTCAGAAACTTGTCTGAAAACAGCGACGAATGATGTTCTTTGACTTTCAGGGCCAAAAAGTCCTGCTTAAGGCTGTATTTGCGGGCACTCCAGGCCTCCAGGCGCAAGCGGGGAGTATTTTCTGGATTCGCACGCTCGACGCGAGCTGTTTGAGTACTTGTCGGTCCGACACGGACTCCGAATGAAAAAATTATGACCGTTTTAGTGAACCTCTCTCCATTCTATGGCAGTCCTTGAAAGTACTTCATTTTCTCGTGCGCTTCTTGCCTGATTGCCCCAAAATTTCTTGTCCTCTGTAGAGGAGATATCGTTTCCACATATATATTGACCGATGCCAGGAATGCCCTTTTGTTCTTGGCTTTCACACGCGTGAGTTACAGCATGCCATCCTGCGAAAACAAGGAGAATAAGGCATATACCCGCTGGATTTTCTTCAATTTACGGCCAAATGAGATTGCCCGGATCATAGAGCATCTGCAGAAAGGTACGTTTGTCCCTACCAGGGGGGCTAATGTCTATAAGCAACATAATCTCTCGAATTTCCTTCAAAAGGAAGTGTCAATGGGTTCAGAAACTTGTCTGAAAACAGCGACGAATGATGTTCTTTGACTTTCAGGGCCAAAAAGTCCTGCTTAAGGCTGTATTTGAGGGCACTCCGGGCCTCCTGGCGCAAGCGGGGAGTATTTTCTGGATTCGCACGCTCGCCGCGAGCTGTTTGAGTACTTGTCGGTCCGACACGGACTCCGAATGAAAAAATTATGACCGTTTTAGTGAACCTCTCTCCATTCTATGGCAGTCCTTGAAAGTACTTCATTTTCTCGTGCGCTTCTTGCCTGATTGCCCCAAAATTTCTTGTCCTCTATAGAGGAGATATCGTTTCCACATATATATTGACCGATGCCAGGAATGCCCTTTTGTTCTTGGCTTTCACACGCGTGAGTTACAGCATGCCATCCGGCGAAAACAAGGAGAATAAGGCATATACCCGCTGGATTTTCTTCAATTTACGGCCAAATGAGATTGCCCGGATCATAGAGCATCTGCAGAAAGGTACGTTTGTCCCTACCAGGGGGGCTAATGTCTATAAGCAACATAATCTCTCGAATTTCCTTCAAAAGGAAGTGTCAATGGGTTCAGAAACTTGTCTGAAAACAGCGACGAATGATGTTCTTTGACTTTCAGGGCCAAAAAGTCCTGCTTAAGGCTGTATTTGAGGGCACTCCGGGCCTCCTGGCGCAAGCGGGGAGTATTTTCTGGATTCGCACGCTCGCCGCGAGCTGTTTGAGTACTTGTCGGTCCGACACGGACTCCGAATGAAAAAATTATGACCGTTTTAGTGAACCTCTCTCCATTCTATGGCAGTCCTTGAAAGTACTTCATTTTCTCGTGCGCTTCTTGCCTGATTGCCCCAAAATTTCTTGTCCTCTGTAGAGGAGATATCGTTTCCACATATATATTGACCGATGCCAGGAATGCCCTTTTGTTCTTGGCTTTCACACGCGTGAGTTACAACATGCCATCCGGCGAAAACAAGGACAATAAGGCATATAGCCGCTGGATTTTCTTCAATTTACGGCCAAATGAGATTGCCCGGATCATAGAGCATCTGCAGAAAGGTACGTTTGTCCCTACCAGGGGGGCTAATGTCTATAAGCAACATAATCTCTCGAATTTCCTTCAAAAGGAAGTGCCAATGGGTTCAGAAACTTGTCTGAAAAACAGCGACGAATGATGTTCTTTGTCTTTCAGGGCCAAAAAGTCCTGCTTAAGGCCGTATTTGAGGGCACTCCGGGCCTCCTGGCGCAAGCGGGGAGTATTTTCTGGATTCGCGCGCTCGCCGCGAGCTGTTTGAGTACTTGTGGGTCCGACACGGACTCCGAATGAAAAAATTATGACCGTTTTAGTGAACCTCTCTCCATTCTATGGCAGTCCTTGAAAGTACTTCATTTTCTCGTGCGCTTCTTGCCTGATTGCCCCAAAATTTCTTGTCCTCTGTAGAGGAGATATCGTTTCCACATATATATTGACCGATGCCAGGAATGCCCTTTTGTTCTTGGCTTTCACACGCGTGAGTTACAACATGCCATCCGGCGAAAACAAGGAGAATAAGGCATATAGCCGCTGGATTTTCTTCAATTTACGGCCAAATGAGATTGCCCGGATCATAGAGCATCTGCAGAAAGGTACGTTTGTCCCTACCAGGGGGGCTAATGTCTATAAGCAACATAATCTCTCGAATTTCCTTCAAAAGGAAGTGCCAATGGGTTCAGAAACTTGTCTGAAAAACAGCGACGAATGATGTTCTTTGTCTTTCAGGGCCAAAAAGTCCTGCTTAAGGCCGTATTTGAGGGCACTCCGGGCCTCCTGGCGCAAGCGGGGAGTATTTTCTGGACTCGCGCGCTCGCCGCGAGCTGTTTGAGTACTTGTGGGTCCGACACGGACTCCGAATGAAAAAATTATGACCGTTTTAGTGAACCTCTCTCCATTCTATGGCAGTCCTTGAAAGTACTTCATTTTCTCGTGCGCTTCTTGCCTGATTGCCCAAAAATTTCTAGTCCTCTATAGAGGAGATATCATTTCCACATATATATATTGACCGATGCCAGGAATGCCCTTTTGTTCTTGGCTTTCACGCGCATGAGTTACAGCATGCCATCCGGCGAAAACAAGGAGAATAAGGCATATACCCGCTGGATTTTCTTCAATTTACGGCCAAATGAGATTGCCCGGATCATAGAGCATCTGCAGAAAGGTACGTTTGTCCTTACTAGGGGGGCTAATGTCTATAAGCAACATAATCTCTCGAATTTCCTTCAAAAGGAAGTGCCAATGGGTTCAGAAACTTGTCTGAAAAACAGCGACGAATGATGTTCTTTGACTTTCAGGGCCAAAAAGTCCTGCTTAAGGCTGTATTTGAGGGCACTCCGGGCCTCCTGGCGCAAGCGGGGAGTATTTTCTGGATTCGCACGCTCGCCGCGAGCTGTTTGAGTACTTGTCGGTCCGACACGGACTCCGAATGAAAAAATTATGACCGTTTTAGTGAACCTCTCTCCATTCTATGGCAGTCCTTGAAAGTACTTCATTTTCTCGTGCGCTTCTTGCCTGATTGCCCCAAAATTTCTTGTCCTCTGTAGAGGAGATATCGTTTCCACATATATATTGACCGATGCGAGGAATGCCCTTTTGTTCTTGGCTTTCACACGCGTGAGTTACAGCATGCCATCCGGCGAAAACAAGGAGAATAAGGCATATACCCGCTGGATTTTCTTCAATTTACGGCCAAATGAGATTGCCCGGATCATAGAGCATCTGCAGAAAGGTACGTTTGTCCCTACCAGGGGGGCTAATGTCTATAAGCAACATAATCTCTCGAATTTCCTTCAAAAGGAAGTGCCAATGGGTTCAGAAACTTGTCTGAAAACAGCGACGGATGATGTTCTTTGTCTTTCAGGGCCAAAAAGTCCTGCTTAAGGCCGTATTTGAGGGCACTCCGGGCCTCCTGGCGCAAGCGGGGAGTATTTTCTGGACTCGCGCGCTCGCCGCGAGCTGTTTGAGTACTTGTGGGTCCAACACGGACTCCGAATGAAAAAATTATGACCGTTTTAGTGAACATCTCTCCATTCTATGGCAGTCCTTGAAAGTACTTCATTTTCTCGTGCGCTTCTTGCCTGATTGCCCAAAAATTTCTAGTCCTCTATAGAGGAGATATCATTTCCACATATATATTGACCGATGCCAGGAATGCCCTTTTGTTCTTGGCTTTCACGCGCATGAGTTACAGCATGCCATCCGGCGAAAACAAGGAGAATAAGGCATATACCCGCTGGATTTTCTTCAATTTACGGCCAAATGAGATTGCCCGGATCATAGAGCATCTGCAGAAAGGTACGTTTGTCCTTACTAGGGGGGCTAATGTCTATAAGCAACATAATCTCTCGAATTTCCTTCAAAAGGAAGTGCCAATGGGTTCAGAAACTTGTCTGAAAAACAGCGACGAATGATGTTCTTTGACTTTCAGGGCCAAAAAGTCCTGCTTAAGGCTGTATTTGAGGGCACTCCGGGCCTCCTGGCGCAAGCGGGGAGTATTTTCTGGATTCGCACGCTCGCCGCGAGCTGTTTGAGTACTTGTCGGTCCGACACGGACTCCGAATGAAAAAATTATGACTGTTTTAGTGAACCTCTCTCCATTCTATGGCAGTCCTTGAAAGTACTTCATTTTCTCGTGCGCTTCTTGCCTGATTGCCCCAAAATTTCTTGTCCTCTGTAGAGGAGATATCGTTTCCACATATATATTGACCGATGCCAGGAATGCCCTTTTGTTCTTGGCTTTCACACGCGTGAGTTACAGCATGCCATCCGGCGAAAACAAGGAGAATAAGGCATATACCCGCTGGATTTTCTTCAATTTACGGCCAAATGAGATTGCCCGGATCATAGAGCATCTGCAGAAAGGTACGTTTGTCCTTACTAGGGGGGCTAATGTCTATAAGCAACATAATCTCTTGAATTTCCTTCAAAAGGAAGTGCCAATGGGTTCAGAAACTTGTCTGAAAAACAGCGACGAATGATGTTCTTTGACTTTCAGGGCCAAAAAGTCCTGCTTAAGGCTGTATTTGAGGGCACTCCGGGCCTCCTGGCGCAAGCGGGGAGTATTTTCTGGATTCGCACGCTCGCCGCGAGCTGTTTGAGTACTTGTCGGTCCTACACGGACTCCGAATGAAAAAATTATGACCGTTTTAGTGAACCTCTCTCCATTCTATGGCAGTCCTTGAAAGTACTTCATTTTCTCGTGCGCTTCTTGCCTGATTGCCCCAAAATATCTTGTCCTCTGTAGAGAAGATAATGTTTCCACATATATATTGACCGATGCCAGGAATGCCCTTTTGTTCTTGGCTTTCACACGCGTGAGTTACAGCATGCCATCCGGCGAAAACAAGGAGAATAAGGCATATACCCGCTGGATTTTCTTCAATTTACGGCCAAATGAGATTGCCCGGATCATAGAGCATCTGCAGAAAGGTACGTTTGTCCCTACCAAGGGGGCTAATGTGTATAAGCAACATAATCTCTCGAATTTCCTTCAAAAGGAAGTGTCAATGGGTTCAGAAACTTGTCTGAAAACAGCAACGAATGATGTTCTTTGACTTTCAGGGCCAAAAAGTCCTGCTTAAGGCTGTATTTGAGGGCACTCCGGGCCTCCTGGCGCAAGCGGGGAGTATTTTCTGGATTCGCACGCTCGCCGCGAGCTGTTTGAGTACTTGTCGGTCCGACACGGACTCCGAATGAAAAAATTATGACCGTTTTAGTGAACCTCTCTCCATTCTATGGCAGTCCTTGAAAGTACTTCATTTTCTCGTGCGCTTCTTGCCTGATTGCCCCAAAATTTCTTGTCCTCTGTAGAGGAGATATCGTTTCCACATATATATTGACCGATGCCAGGAATGCCCTTTTGTTCTTGGCTTTCACACGCGTGAGTTACAGCATGCCATCCGGCGAAAACAAGGAGAATAAGGCATATAGCCGCTGGATTTTCTTCAATTTACGGCCAAATGAGATTGCCCGGATCATAGAGCATCTGCAGAAAGGTACGTTTGTCCCTACCAGGGGGGCTAATGTCTATAAGCAACATAATCTCTCGAATTTCCTTCAAAAGGAAGTGCCAATGGGTTCGGAAACTTGTCTGAAAAACAGCGACGAATGATGTTCTTTGTCTTTCAGGGCCAAAAAGTCCTGCTTAAGGCCGTATTTGAGGGCACTCCGGGCCTCCTGGCGCAAGCGGGGAGTATTTTCTGGACTCGCGCGCTCGCCGCGAGCTGTTTGAGTACTTGTGGGTCCGACACGGACTCCGAATGAAAAAATTATGACCGTTTTAGTGAACCTCTCTCCATTCTATGGCAGTCCTTGAAAGTACTTCATTTTCTCGTGCGCTTCTTGCCTGATTGCCCAAAAATTTCTAGTCCTCTATAGAGGAGATATCATTTCCACATATATATTGACCGATGCCAGGAATGCCCTTTTGTTCTTGGCTTTCACGCGCATGAGTTACAGCATGCCATCCGGCGAAAACAAGGAGAATAAGGCATATACCCGCTGGATTTTCTTCAATTTACGGCCAAATGAGATTGCCCGGATCATAGCATCTGCAGAAAGGTACGTTTGTCCTTACTAGGGGGGCTAATGTCTATAAGCAACATAATCTCTCGAATTTCCTTCAAAAGGAAGTGCCAATGGGTTCAGAAACTTGTCTGAAAAACAGCGACGAATGATGTTCTTTGACTTTCAGGGCCAAAAAGTCCTGCTTAAGGCTGTATTTGAGGGCACTCCGGGCCTCCTGGCGCAAGCGGGGAGTATTTTCTGGATTCGCACGCTTGCCGCGAGCTGTTTGAGTACTTGTCGGTCCGACACGGACTCCGAATGAAAAAATTATGACTGTTTTAGTGAACCTCTCTCCATTCTATGGCAGTCCTTGAAAGTACTTCATTTTCTCGTGCGCTTCTTGCCTGATTGCCCCAAAATTTCTTGTCCTCTGTAGAGGAGATATCGTTTCCACATATATATTGACCGATGCCAGGAATGCCCTTTTGTTCTTGGCTTTCACACGCGTGAGTTACAGCATGCCATCCGGCGAAAACAAGGAGAATAAGGCATATACCCGCTGGATTTTCTTCAATTTACGGCCAAATGAGATTGCCCGGATCATAGAGCATCTGCAGAAAGGTACGTTTGTCCCTACCAGGGGGGCTAATGTCTATAAGCAACATAATCTCTCGAATTTCCTTCAAAAGGAAGTGTCAATGGGTTCAGAAACTTGTCTGAAAACAACGACGAATGATGTTCTTTGACTTTCAGGGCCAAAAAGTCCTGCTTAAGGCTGTATTTGAGGGCACTCCGGGCCTCCTGGCGCAAGCGGGGAGTATTTTCTGGATTCGCACGCTCGCCGCGAGCTGTTTGAGTACTTGTCGGTCCGACACGGACTCCGAATGAAAGAATTATGACCGTTTTAGTGAACCTCTCTCCATTCTATGGCAGTCCTTGAAAGTACTTCATGTTCTCGTGCGCTTCTTGCCTGATTGCCCCAAAATTTCTTGTCCTCTGTAGAGGAGATATCGTTTCCACATATATATTGACCGATGCCAGGAATGCCCTTTTGTTCTTGGCTTTCACACGCGTGAGTTACAGCATGCCATCCGGCGAAAACAAGGAGAATAAGGCATATAGCCGCTGGATTTTCTTCAATTTACGGCCAAATGAGATTGCCCGGATCATAGAGCATCTGCAGAAAGGTACGTTTGTCCCTACCAGGGGGGCTAATGTCTATAAGCAACATAATCTCTCGAATTTCCTTCAAAAGGAAGTGCCAATGGGTTCAGAAACTTGTCTGAAAAACAGCGACGAATGATGTTCTTTGTCTTTCAGGGCCAAAAAGTCCTGCTTAAGGCCGTATTTGAGGGCACTCCGGGCCTCCTGGCGCAAGCGGGGAGTATTTTCTGGATTCGCGCGCTCGCCGCGAGCTGTTTGAGTACTTGTGGGTCCGACACGGACTCCGAATGAAAAAATTATGACCGTTTTAGTGAACCTCTCTCCATTCTATGGCAGTCCTTGAAAGTACTTCATTTTCTCGTGCGCTTCTTGCCTGATTGCCCAAAAATTTCTAGTCCTCTATAGAGGAGATATCATTTCCACATATATATTGACCGATGCTAGGAATGCCCTTTTGTTCTTGGCTTTCACGCGCATGAGTTACAGCATGCCATCCGGCGAAAACAAGGAGAATAAGGCATATACCCGCTGGATTTTCTTCAATTTACGGCCAAATGAGATTGCCCGGATCATAGAGCATCTGCAGAAAGGTACGTTTGTCCTTACTAGGGGGGCTAATGTCTATAAGCAACATAATCTCTCGAATTTCCTTCAAAAGGAAGTGCCAATGGGTTCAGAAACTTGTCTGAAAAACAGCGACGAATGATGTTCTTTGACTTTCAGGGCCAAAAAGTCCTGCTTAAGGCCGTATTTGAGGGCACTCCGGGCCTCCTGGCGCAAGCGGGGAGTATTTTCTGGATTCGCGCGCTCGCCGCGAGCTGTTTGAGTACTTGTGGGTCCGACACGCACTCCGAATGAAAATATTATGACTGTTTTAGTGAACATCTCTCCATTCTATGGCAGTCCTTGAAAGTACTTCATTTTCTCGTGCGCTTTTTGCCTGATTGCCCCAAAATTTCTAGTCCTCTATAGAGGAGATATCATTTCCACATATATATTGACCGATGCCAGGAATGCCCTTTTGTTCTTGGCTTTCACGCGCATGAGTTACAGCATGCCATCCGGTGAAAACAAGGAGAATAAGGCATATAGCCGTTGGATTTTCTTCAATTTACGGCCAAATAAGATTGCCCGGATCATAGAGCATCTGCAGAAAGGTACGTTTGTCCCTACCAGGGGGGCTAATGTCTATAAGAAACATAATCTCTCGAATTTCCTTCAAAAGGAAGTGCCAATGGGTTCAGAAACTTGTCTGAAAACAGCGACGAATGATGTTCTTTGACTTTCAGGGCCAAAAAGTCCTGCTTAAGGCTGTATTTGAGGGCACTCCGGGCCTCCTGGCGCAAGCGGGGAGTATTTTCTGGATTCGCACGCTCGCCGCGAGCTGTTTGAGTACTTGTCGGTCCGACACGGACTCCGAATGAAAAAATTATGACCGTTTTAGTGAACCTCTCTCCATTCTATGGCAGTCCTTGAAAGTACTTCATTTTCTCGTGCGCTTCTTGCCTGATTGCCCCAAAATTTCTTGTCCTCTGTAGAGGAGATGATGAGGACATGACTACCTTGGATATGACTAAAAATATTGCATATATGCATATTTGTCAGGTGATTTCTAGTGCAAACTATTCAATAATCTATTTATGTTATCTAGAACAAAAATACTTCACACACTTTTGTGTTTTGTCTAATTGCAGGTGTATGGGACATTTGTACAATCCACATATGAAGATAAGGAAGAAAGAGATGTTTATTTGCTGTCCAAAAAGTTCTCTCACGTCACTTTTGGCCCAAGAGAAGATAGAGTCCAAGTCTCTCACGTTCTGGATTCAGATTCGGACTGCACAGACACACCTGACTCAAAACGCACACAAGTTTCTCATACGGACTCCGAATTGGGTGATTCTTTTTTTGTTGGAAACTAGATTTCGTGCACTTTCCAACCCAATTGAAATCACCTTCAAATTCGTCCGGAGCGTTGAGTTGTGGACGAAACAATCTGATGCTGCAGCAGAATCCGAGTCAAACTACAAGTCCAAAGGTGTTACATCACCTCCACTTAGGCCCATTGGCCTTGTACGACCTAGATTTAATTTTAGGCTGCCTTGGGACGTCCTCCCACCTCCTTGGCCGCCACCCCTTGCTCCTATATAAGTAGATCCATCTAGTAGCTTTTCCTTGGGATTTGTTTAGTTAAAAGTTAGCCATTGCAACTTCGTGTACTTCGTTTGTGTCCAACGACCAGACCAAGACCGCTTTCGGATCCCCACCATTATCAATACTTCATATATATTCGCAATATTCAGATTGCTTTATCATATTCTTGCTCGTTCTTCGATTGCTTGCAGGAATAGACCTTCGTGGTCAGGTTGATCATGCTCCAGCGTGGTCAATAACCTCTCGGAGTTGGTTTAGCGATTGCTAAGGCGCAACGTCGTGCACGTTTGTAGTCGGACCGTCAAAGTCGTCTCCACCAAATCGATAGTTATCATCTCATCGAAAGATTGGGACACCCTCGCCTCTATCAGGAGATATCATTTCCACATATATATTGACTGATGCCAGGAATGCCCTTTTGTTCTTGGCTTTCACGCGCATGAGTTACATCATGCCATCCGGTAAAAACAAGGAGAATAAGGCATATAGCCATTGGATTTTCTTCAATTTACGGCCAAATAAGATTGCCCGGATCATAGAGCATCTGCAGAAAGGTACGTTTGTCCCTACCAGGGGGGCTAATGTCTATAGGCAACATAATCTCTCGAATTTCCTTCAAAAGGAAGTGCCAATGGGTTAAGAAACTTGTCTGAAAAACAGCGACGAATGATGTTCTTTGACTTTCAGGACCAAAAAGTCCTGCTTAAGGCTGTATTTGAGGGCACTCCGGGCCTCCTGGCGCAAGCGGGGAGTATTTTCTGGATTCGCACGCTCGCGGCGAGCTGTTTGAGTACTTGTCGGTCCGACACGGACTCCGAATGAAAAAATTATGACCGTTTTAGTGAACCTCTCTCCATTCTATGGCAGTCCTTGAAAGTACTTCATTTTCTCGTGCGCTTCTTGCCTGATTGCCCCAAAATTTCTTGTCCTCTGTAGAGGAGATATCGTTTCAACATATATATTGACCGATGCCAGGAATGCCCTTTTGTTCTTGGCTTTCACACGCATGAGTTACAGCATGCCATCCGGCAAAAACAAGGAGAATAAGGCATATACCCGCTGGATTTTCTTCAATTTACTGCCAAATGAGATTGCCCGGATCATAGAGCATCTGCAGAAAGGTACGTTTGTCCCTACCAGGGGGGCTAATGTCTATAAGCAACATAATCTCTCGAATTTCCTTCAAAAGGAAGTGCCAATGGGTTCAGAAACTTGTCTAAAAAACAGCGACGAATGATGTTCTTTGACTTTCAGGGCCAAAAAGTCCTGCTTAAGACCGTATTTGAGGGCACTCCGGGCCTCCTGGCGCAAGCGGGGAGTATTTTCTGGATTCGCGCGCTCGCCGCGAGCTGTTTGAGTACTTGTGGGTCCGACACGCACTCCGAATGAAAATATTATGACCGTTTTAGTGAACATCTCTCCATTCTATGGCAGTCCTTGAAAGTACTTCATTTTCTCGTGCGCTTTTTGCCTGATTGGCCCACAATTTCTACTCCTCTATAGAGGAGATGTCATTTCCACATATATATTGACCGATGCCAGGAATGCCCTTTTGTTCTTGGCTTTCACGCGCATGAGTTACAGCATGCCATCCGGTGAAAACAAGGAGAATAAGGCATATAGCCGCTGGATTTTCTTCAATTTACGGCCAAATAAGATTGCCCGGATCATAGAGCATCTGCAGAAAGGTACGTTTGTCCCTACCAGGGGGGCTAATGTCTATAACCAACATAATCTCTTGAATTTCCTTCAAAAGGAAGTGCCAATGGGTTAAGAAACTTGTCTGAAAAACAGCGACGAATGATGTTCTTTGACTGTCAGGGCCAAAAAGTCCTGCTTAAGGCGGTATTTGAGGGCACTCCGGGCCTCCTGGCGCAAGCGGGGAGTATTTTCTGGATTCGCACGCTCGCCGCGAGTTGTTTGAGTACTTGTCGGTCCGACACGGACTCCGAATGACAAAATTATGACCGTTTTAGTGAACATCTCTCCATTCTATGGCAGTACTTGAAAGTACTTCATTTTCTCGTGCGCTTCTTGCCTGATTGCCCCAAAATTTCTTTTCCTCTATAGAGGAGATATCGTTTCCACATATATATTGACCGATGACAGGAATGCCCTGTTGTTCTTGGCTTTCACGCGCGTGAGTTACAGCATGCCATCCGGCGAAAACAAGGAGAATAAGGCATATAGCCGCTGGATTTTCTTCAATTTACGGCCAAATGAGATTGCCCCGATCATAGAGCATCTGCAGAAAGGTATGTTTGTCCCTACCAGGGGGCTAATGTCTATAAGCAACATAATCTCTCGAATTTCCTTCAAAAGGAAGCGCCAATGGGTTCAGAAACTTGTCTGAAAACAGCGACGAATGATGTTCTTTGACTTTTAGGGCCAAAAAGTCCTGCTTAAGGCTGTATTTGAGGGCACTCCGGGCCTCCTGGCGCAAGCGGGGAGTATTTTCTGGATTCACACGCTCGCCGCGAGCTGTTTGAGTACTTGTCGGTCCGACACGGACTCCGAATGAAAAAATTATGACCGTTTTAGTGAACCTCTCTCCATTCTATGGCAGTCCTTGAAAGTACTTCATTTTCTCGTGCGCTTCTTGCCTGATTGCCCCAAAATTTCTTGTCCTCTGTAGAGGAGATATCGTTTCCACATATATATTGACCGATGCCAGGAATGCCCTTTTGTTCTTGGCTTTCACACGCGTGAGTTACAGCATGCCATCCGGCGAAAACAAGGAGAATAAGGCATATAGCCGCTGGATTTTCTTCAATTTACGGCCAAATGAGATTGCCCGGATCATAGAGCATCTGCAGAAAGGTACGTTTGTCCCTACCAGGGGGGCTAATGTCTATAAGCAACATAATCTCTCGAATTTCCTTCAAAAGGAAGTGCCAATGGGTTCAGAAACTTGTCTGAAAAACAGCGACGAATGATGTTCTTTGTTTTTCAGGGCCAAAAAGTCCTGCTTAAGGCCGTATTTGAGGGCACTCCGGGCCTCCTGGCGCAAGCGGGGAGTATTTTCTGGATTCGCACGCTCGCCGCGAGCTGTTTGAGTACTTGTGGGTCCGACACGGACTCCGAATGAAAAAATTATGACCGTTTTAGTGAACCTCTCTCCATTCTATGGCAGTCCTTGAAAGTACTTCATTTTCTCGTGCGCTTTTTGCCTGATTGCCCCAAAATTTCTAGTCCTCTATAGAGGAGATATCATTTCCACATATATATTGACTGATGCCAGGAATGCCCTTTTGTTCTTGGCTTTCACGCGCATGAGTTACAGCATGCCATCCGGTGAAAACAAGGAGAATAAGGCATATAGCCGTTGGATTTTCTTCAATTTACGGCCAAATAAGATTGCCCGGATCATAGAGCATCTGCAGAAAGGTACGTTTGTCCCTGCCAGGGGGGCTAATGTCTATAGGCAACATAATCTCTCGAATTTCCTTCAAAAGGAAGTGCCAATGGGTTCAGAAACTTGTCTGAAAACAGCGACGAATGATGTTCTTTGACTTTCAGGGCCAAAAAGTCCTGCTTAAGGCTGTATTTGAGGGCACTCCGGGCCTCCTGGCGCAAGCGGGGAGTATTTTCTGGATTTGCACGCTCGCCGCGAGCTGTTTGAGTACTTGTTGGTCCGACACGGACTCCGAATGAAAAAATTATGACCGTTTTAGTGAACCTCTCTCCATTCTATGGCAGTCCTTGAAAGTACTTCATTTTCTCGTGCGCTTCTTGCCTGATTGCCCCAAAATTTCTTGTCCTCTGTAGAGGAGATATCATTTCCACATATATATTGACCGATGCCAGGAATGCCCTTTTGTTCTTGGCTTTCACGCGCATGAGTTACAGCATGCCATCCGGTAAAAACAAGGAGAATAAGGCATATAGCCGTTGGATTTTCTTCAATTTACGGCCAAATAAGATTGCCCGGATCATAGAGCATCTGCAGAAAGGTACGTTTGTCCCTACCAGGGGGGCTAATGTCTATAGGCAACATAATCTCTCGAATTTCCTTCAAAAGGAAGTGCCAATGGGTTAAGAAACTTGTCTGAAAAACAGCGACGAATGATGTTCTTTGACTTTCAGGGCCAAAAAGTCCTGCTTAAGGCTGTATTTGAGGGCACTCCGGGCCTCCTGGCGCAAGCGGGGAGTATTTTCTGGATTCGCACGCTCGCCGCAAGCTGTTTGAGTACTTGTCGGTCCGACACGGACTCCGAATGAAAAAATTATGACCGTTTTAGTGAACCTCTCTCCATTCTATGGCAGTCCTTGAAAGTACTTCATTTTCTCGTGCGCTTCTTGCCTGATTGCCCCAAACTTTCTTGTCCTCTGTAGAGGAGATATCGTTTCCACATATATATTGACCAATGCCAGGAATGCCCTTTTGTTCTTGGCTTTCACACGCGTGAGTTACAGCATGCCATCCGGCGAAAACAAGGAGAATAAGGCATATACCCGCTGGATTTTCTTCAATTTACGGCCAAATGAGATTGCCCGGATCATAGAGCATCTGCAGAAAGGTACGTTTGTCCCTACCAGGGGGCCTAATGTCTATAAGCAACACAATCTCTCGAATTTCCTTCAAAAGGAAGTGCCAATGGGTTCAGAAACTTGTCTAAAAAACAGCGACGAATGATGTTCTTTGACTTTCAGGGCCAAAAAGTCCTGCTTAAGGCCGTATTTGAGGGCACTCCGGGCCTCCTGGCGCAAGCGGGGAGTATTTTCTGGATTCGCGCGCTCGCCGCGAGCTGTTTGAGTACTTGTGGGTCCGACACGCACTCCGAATAAATATATTATGACCGTTTTAGTGAACATCTCTCCATTCTATGGCAGTCCTTGAAAGTACTTCATTTTCTCGTGCGCTTTTTGCCTGATTGGCCCAAAATTTCTAGTCCTCTATAGAGGAGATGTCATTTCCACATATATATTGACCGATGCCAGGAATGCCCTTTTGTTCTTGGCTTTCACGCGCATGAGTTACAGCATGCCATCCGGTGAAAACAAGGAGAATAAGGCATATAGCCGCTGGATTTTCTTCAATTTACGGCCAAATAAGATTGCCCGGATCATAGAGCATCTGCAGAAAGGTACGTTTGTCCCTACCAGGGGGGCTAATGTCTATAAGCAACATAATCTCTCGAATTTCCTTCAAAAGGAAGTGCCAATGGGTTAAGAAACTTGTCTGAAAAACAGCGACGAATGATGTTCTTCGACTTTCAGGGCCAAAAAGTCCTGCTTAAGGCGGTATTTGAGGGCACTCCGGGCCTCCTGGCGCAAGCGGGGAGTATTTTCTGGATTCGCACGCTCGCCGCGAGTTGTTTGAGTACTTGTCGGTCCGACACGGACTCCGAATGACAAAATTATGGCCGTTTTAGTGAACATCTCTCCATTCTATGGCAGTACTTGAAAGTACTTCATTTTCTCATGCGCTTCTTGCCTGATTGCCCCAAAATTTCTTTTCCTCTATAGAGGAGATATCGTTTCCACATATATATTGACTGATGCCAGGAATGCCCTGTTGTTCTTGGCTTTCACGCGCGTGAGTTACAGCATGCCATCCGGCGAAAACAAGGAGAATAAGGCATATAGCCGCTGGATTTTCTTCAATTTACGGCCAAATGAGATTGCCCCGATCATAGAGCATCTGCAGAAAGGTATGTTTGTCCCTACCAGGGGGCTAATGTCTATAAGCAACATAATCTCTCGAATTTCCTTCAAAAGGAAGTGCCAATGGGTTCAGAAACTTGTCTGAAAACAGCGACGAATGATGTTCTTTGACTTTCAGGGCCAAAAAGTCCTGCTTAAGGCTGTATTTGAGGGCACTCCGGGCGTCCTGGCGCAAGCGGGGAGTATTTTCTGGATTCGCACGCTCGCCGCGAGCTGTTTGAGTACTTGTCGGTCCGACACGGACTCCGAATGAAAAAATTATGACCGTTTTAGTGAACCTCTCTCCATTCTATGGCAGTCCTTGAAAGTACTTCATTTTCTCGTGCGCTTCTTGCCTGATTGCCCCAAAATTTCTTGTCCACTGTAGAGGAGATATCGTTTCCACATATATATTGACCGATGCCAGGAATGCCCTTTTGTTCTTGGCTTTCACACGCGTGAGGTACAGCATGCCATCCGGCGAAAACAAGGAGAATAAGGCATATAGCCGCTGGATTTTCTTCAATTTACGGCCAAATGAGATTGCCCGGATCATAGAGCATCTGCAGAAAGGTACGTTTGTCCCTACCAGGGGGCCTAATGTCTATAAGCAACATAATCTCTCGAATTTCCTTCAAAAGGAAGTGCCAATGGGTTCAGAAACTTGTCTAAAAAACAGCGACGAATGATGTTCTTTGACTTTCAGGGCCAAAAAGTCCTGCTTAAGGCCGTATTTGAGGGCACTCCGGGCCTCCTGGCGCAAGCGGGGAGTATTTTCTGGATTCGCGCGCTCGCCGCGAGCTGTTTGAGTACTTGTGGGTCCGACACGCACTCCGAATAAATATATTATGACCGTTTTAGTGAACATCTCTCCATTCTATGGCAGTCCTTGAAAGTACTTCATTTTCTCGTGCGCTTTTTGCCTGATTGGCCCAAAATTTCTAGTCCTCTATAGAGGAGATGTCATTTCCACATATATATTGACCGATGCCAGGAATGCCCTTTTGTTCTTGGCTTTCACGCGCATGAGTTACAGCATGCCATCCGGTGAAAACAAGGAGAATAAGGCATATAGCCGCTGGATTTTCTTCAATTTACGGCCAAATAAGATTGCCCGGATCATAGAGCATCTGCAGAAAGGTACGTTTGTCCCTACCAGGGGGGCTAATGTCTATAAGCAACATAATCTCTCGAATTTCCTTCAAAAGGAAGTGCCAATCGGTTAAGAAACTTGTCTGAAAAACAGCGACGAATGATGTTCTTCGACTTTCAGGGCCAAAAAGTCCTGCTTAAGGCGGTATTTGAGGGCACTCCGGGCCTCCTGGCGCAAGCGGGGAGTATTTTCTGGATTCGCACGCTCGCCGCGAGTTGTTTGAGTACTTGTCGGTCCGACACGGACTCCGAATGACAAAATTATGACCGTTTTAGTGAACATCTCTCCATTCTATGGCAGTACTTGAAAGTACTTCATTTTCTCATGCGCTTCTTGCCTGATTGCCCCAAAATTTCTTTTCCTCTATAGAGGAGATATCGTTTCCACATATATATTGACTGATGCCAGGAATGCCCTGTTGTTCTTGGCTTTCACGCGCGTGAGTTACAGCATGCCATCCGGCGAAAACAAGGAGAATAAGGCATATAGCCGCTGGATTTTCTTCAATTTACGGCCAAATGAGATTGCCCCGATCATAGAGCATCTGCAGAAAGGTATGTTTGTCCCTACCAGGGGGCTAATGTCTATAAGCAACATAATCTCTCGAATTTCCTTCAAACGGAAGTGCCAATGGGTTCAGAAACTTGTCTGAAAACAGCGACGAATGATGTTCTTTGACTTTCAGGGCCAAAAAGTCCTGCTTAAGGCTGTATTTGAGGGCACTCCGGGCATCCTGGCGCAAGCGGGGAGTATTTTCTGGATTCGCACGCTCGCCGCGAGCTGTTTGAGTACTTGTCGGTCCGACACGGACTCCGAATGAAAAAATTATGACCGTTTTAGTGAACCTCTCTCCATTCTATGGCAGTCCTCGAAAGTACTTCATTTTCTCGTGCGCTTCTTGCCTGATTGCCCCAAAATTTCTTGTCCACTGTAGAGGAGATATCGTTTCCACATATATATTGACCGATGCCAGGAATGCCCTTTTGTTCTTGGCTTTCACACGCGTGAGGTACAGCATGCCATCCGGCGAAAACAAGGAGAATAAGGCATATAGCCGCTGGATTTTCTTCAATTTACGGCCAAATGAGATTGCCCGGATCATAGAGCATCTGCAGAAAGGTACGTTTGTCCCTACCAGGGGGGCTAATGTCCATAAGCAACATAATCTCTCGAATTTCCTTCAAAAGGAAGTGCCAATGGGTTCAGAAACTTGTCTGAAAAACAGCGACGAATGATGTTCTTTGTCTTTCGGGGCCAAAAAGTCCTGCTTAAGGCCGTATTTGAGGGCACTCCGGGCCTCCTGGCGCAAGCGGGGAGTATTTTCTGGATTCGCGCGCTCGCCGCGAGCTGTTTGAGTACTTGTGGGTCCGACACGCACTCCGAATGAAAATATTATGACTGTTTTAGTGAACATCTCTCCATTCAATGGCAGTCCTTGAAAGTACTTCATTTTCTCGTGCGCTTTTTGCCTGATTGCCCCAAAATTTCTAGTCCTCTATAGAGGAGATATCATTTCCACATATATATTGACCGATGCCAGGAATGCCCTTTTGTTCTTGGCTTTCACGCGCATGAGTTACAGCATGCCATCCGGTGAAAACAAGGAGAATAAGGCATATAGTCGTTGGATTTTCTTCAATTTACGGCCAAATAAGATTGCCCGGATCATAGAGCATCTGCAGAAAGGTACGTTTGTCCCTACCAGGGGGGCTAATGTCTATAAGCAACATAATCTCTCGAATTTCCTTCAAAAGGAAGTGCCAATGGGTTAAGAAACTTGTCTGAAAAACAGCGACGAATGATGTTCTTTGACTTTC
>NW_025228233.1:66934-71120 GCF_018294505.1 Triticum aestivum | reverse complement strand
AATCTCTCGAATTTCCTTCAAAAGGAAGTGCCAATGGGTTCAGAAACTTGTCTAAAAAACAGCGACGAATGATGTTCTTTGACTTTCAGGGCCAAAAAGTCCTGCTTAAGGCCGTATTTGAGGGCACTCCGGGCCTCCTGGCGCAAGCGGGGAGTATTTTCTGGATTCGCGCGCTCGCCGCGAGCTGTTTGAGTACTTGTGGGTCCGACACGCACTCCGAATAAATATATTATGACCGTTTTAGTGAACATCTCTCCATTCTATGGCAGTCCTTGAAAGTACTTCATTTTCTCGTGCGCTTTTTGCCTGATTGGCCCAAAATTTCTAGTCCTCTATAGAGGAGATGTCATTTCCACATATATATTGACCGATGCCAGGAATGCCCTTTTGTTCTTGGCTTTCACGCGCATGAGTTACAGCATGCCATCCGGTGAAAACAAGGAGAATAAGGCATATAGCCGCTGGATTTTCTTCAATTTACGGCCAAATAAGATTGCCCGGATCATAGAGCATCTGCAGAAAGGTACGTTTGTCCCTACCAGGGGGGCTAATGTCTATAAGCAACATAATCTCTCGAATTTCCTTCAAAAGGAAGTGCCAATGGGTTAAGAAACTTGTCTGAAAAACAGCGACGAATGATGTTCTTCGACTTTCAGGGCCAAAAAGTCCTGCTTAAGGCGGTATTTGAGGGCACTCCGGGCCTCCTGGCGCAAGCGGGGAGTATTTTCTGGATTCGCACGCTCGCCGCGAGTTGTTTGAGTACTTGTCGGTCCGACACGGACTCCGAATGACAAAATTATGACCGTTTTAGTGAACATCTCTCCATTCTATGGCAGTACTTGAAAGTACTTCATTTTCTCATGCGCTTCTTGCCTGATTGCCCCAAAATTTCTTTTCCTCTATAGAGGAGATATCGTTTCCACATATATATTGACTGATGCCAGGAATGCCCTGTTGTTCTTGGCTTTAACGCGCGTGAGTTACAGCATGCCATCCGGCGAAAACAAGGAGAATAAGGCATATAGCCGCTGGATTTTCTTCAATTTACGGCCAAATGAGATTGCCCCGATCATAGAGCATCTGCAGAAAGGTATGTTTGTCCCTACCAGGGGGCTAATGTCTATAAGCAACATAATCTCTCGAATTTCCTTCAAAAGGAAGTGCCAATGGGTTCAGAAACTTGTCTGAAAACAGCGACGAATGATGTTCTTTGACTTTCAGGGCCAAAAAGTCCTGCTTAAGGCTGTATTTGAGGGCACTCCGGGCGTCCTGGCGCAAGCGGGGAGTATTTTCTGGATTCGCACGCTCGCCGCGAGCTGTTTGAGTACTTGTCGGTCCGACACGGACTCCGAATGAAAAAATTATGACCGTTTTAGTGAACCTCTCTCCATTCTATGGCAGTCCTTGAAAGTACTTCATTTTCTCGTGCGCTTCTTGCCTGATTGCCCCAAAATTTCTTGTCCACTGTAGAGGAGATATCGTTTCCACATATATATTGACCGATGCCAGGAATGCCCTTTTGTTCTTGGCTTTCACACGCGTGAGGTACAGCATGCCATCCGGCGAAAACAAGGAGAATAAGGCATATAGCCGCTGGATTTTCTTCAATTTACGGCCAAATGAGATTGCCCGGATCATAGAGCATCTGCAGAAAGGTACGTTTGTCCCTACCAGGGGGGCTAATGTCCATAAGCAACATAATCTCTCGAATTTCCTTCAAAAGGAAGTGCCAATGGGTTCAGAAACTTGTCTGAAAAACAGCGACGAATGATGTTCTTTGTCTTTCGGGGCCAAAAAGTCCTGCTTAAGGCCGTATTTGAGGGCACTCCGGGCCTCCTGGCGCAAGCGGGGAGTATTTTCTGGATTCGCGCGCTCGCCGCGAGCTGTTTGAGTACTTGTGGGTCCGACACGCACTCCGAATGAAAATATTATGACTGTTTTAGTGAACATCTCTCCATTCAATGGCAGTCCTTGAAAGTACTTCATTTTCTCGTGCGCTTTTTGCCTGATTGCCCCAAAATTTCTAGTCCTCTATAGAGGAGATATCATTTCCACATATATATTGACCGATGCCAGGAATGCCCTTTTGTTCTTGGCTTTCACGCGCATGAGTTACAGCATGCCATCCGGTGAAAACAAGGAGAATAAGGCATATAGTCGTTGGATTTTCTTCAATTTACGGCCAAATAAGATTGCCCGGATCATAGAGCATCTGCAGAAAGGTACGTTTGTCCCTACCAGGGGGGCTAATGTCTATAAGCAACATAATCTCTCGAATTTCCTTCAAAAGGAAGTGCCAATGGGTTAAGAAACTTGTCTGAAAAACAGCGACGAATGATGTTCTTTGACTTTCAGGGCCAAAAAGTCCTGCTTAAGGTTGTATTTGAGGGCACTACGGGCCTCCTGGCGCAAGCGGGGAGTATTTTCTGGATTCGCACGCTCGCCGCGAGCTGTTTGAGTACTTGTCGGTCCGACACGGACTCCGAATGAAAAAATTATGACCGTTTTAGTGAACCTCTCTCCATTCTATGGCAGTCCTTGAAAGTACTTCATTTTCTCGTGCGCTTCTTGCCTGATTGCCCCAAAATTTCTTGTCCTCTGTAGAGGAGATATCGTTTCCACATATATATTGACCGATGCCAGGAATGCCCTTTTGTTCTTGGCTTTCACACGCGTGAGTTACAGCATGCCATCCGGCGAAAACAAGGAGAATAAGGCATATACCCGCTGGATTTTCTTCAATTTACGGCCAAATGAGATTGCCCGGATCATAGAGCATCTGCAGAAAGGTACGTTTGTCCCTACCAGGGGGGCTAATGACTATAAGCAACATAATCTCTTGAATTTCCTTCAAAAGGAAGTGCCAATGGGTTCAGAAACTTGTCTGAAAAACAGCGACGAATGATGTTCTTTGACTTTCAGGGCCAAAAAGTCCTGCTTAAGGCCGTATTTGAGGGCACTCCGGGCCTCCTGGCGCAAGCGGGGAGTATTTTCTGGATTCGCGCGCTCGCCGCGAGCTGTTTGAGTACTTGTGGGTCCAACACGCACTCCGAATGAAAATATTATGACCGTTTTAGTGAACATCTCTCCATTCTATGGCAGTCCTTGAAAGTACTTCATTTTATCGTGTGCTTTTTGCCTGATTGCCCCAAAATTTCTAGTCCTCTATAGAGGAGATATCATTTCCACATATATATTGACCGATGCCAGGAATGCCCTTTTGTTCTTGGCTTTCACGCGCATGAGTTACAGCATGCCATCCGGTAAAAACAAGGAGAATAAGGCATATAGCCGCTGGATTTTCTTCAATTTACGGCCAAATAAGATTGCCCGGATCATAGAGCATCTGCAGAAATGTACGTTTGTCCCTACCAGGGGGGCTAATGTCTATAAGCAACATAATCTCTCGAATTTCCTTCAAAAGGAAGTGCCAATGGGTTAAGAAACTTGTCTGAAAAACAACGACGAATGTTGTTCTTTGACTTTCAGGGCCAAAATGTCCTGCTTAAGGCTGTATTTGAGGGCACTCCGTGATAGAGGCGGAGGTGTCCCGTCTTTCGATGAGATGATGGATATCGCTTTGGTGGAAGTTGACTTTGACGATCCGACTACGAACGTGCGAGGACGTCGCGCCTTAGCAATCGCTAAACCAACTCCGAGAGGTTATTGACCACGCCGGAGCATGATCAACCTGACCACGAGGGTCTGTTTCCTGCAAGCAAACGAAGAACAAGCAAGAAACTAAGATTGCAATCTGGATATTGCGAATATAAGATGAAAGCTTTATTGATCAAGGTGGGGTTCTGTGACGCCTTTGTCTGGTCGTTGAACACAAACGAAGTACGCGAAGTTGCAGCTATGGCGAACTTTTAATCTAAACAAAACCCAAAGTCTAAACGATGCCCTAAGGGCTGTATATATGGAGGAAGAGGGGGGAATTTCGTGGCCCTTGGTGGAGGGGTCCGAAATCAACCCTATCTCTTGTTTCCCCACACATACGGACTCTAAAAATAGCATATACTTATGTATTTCGAAATTACATGGGCCTGGCCCAATAATAAGGTGACGCAGCACCTAAAATAGCCTCGGGACGAAATTTATGAAGTGGCATCTTGTATATTTCGTCCAAGGCTTCATGCACCCATTATGGTGGCTTCAAAGTCCTGAAATCATCACTTGTAACTCC
>NW_025228233.1:18175-65039 GCF_018294505.1 Triticum aestivum | reverse complement strand
TCAGGAAGTTGGAGTAAAGGAGCATGTGTCAACTTATCTTTCAATACCGTGAAGGCTTCTTCCTGTGCGGTACCCCAAAGAAAAGGCACATTTTCTTTGTAAGCTCATTGAGAGGTGCAGCAATGGTGCTGAAATCTCTCACAAAACGCCTATAGAATCCAGCGAGGCCAAGAAAACTCCTCACTTGTGTGACCGTTTTGGGCTGCGGCCAACTCTCAATAGCTTCAATCTTGGCTTTATCAACTTCAATTCCCTGTGGAGTAACAACATAGCCAAGAAAAGATACTCGGTCGGTGCAAAAGGTGCACTTCCCAAGGTTACCAAACAAACGTGCATCACGTAGAGCAATAAAAACAGCACGCAAATGTTCCAAATGTTCTTCCAAAGATCTGCTATAAATCAATATGTCATCAAAGTAAACTACCACAAATCGTCCAATGAAAGCACGTAAAACTTCGTTCATTAATCTCATGAAATTACTAGGTGCATTAGTTAACCCAAAAGGCATGACTAACCACTCATATAATCCAAACTTAGTTTTAAATGCTGTTTTCCATTCATCTGCCAATTTCATACGAATTTGATGGTAGCCACTACGCAAATCAACTTTGGAGAATATTGTAGAGCCACTCAATTCATCAAGCATATCATCTAGCCTAGGAATAGGATGACGATAACGAATAGTAATATTATTAATGCCTCTACAATCAACACACATACGTGATGTACCATCCTTTTTCGGCACTAGAATAATAGGAACAGCACAAGGACTAAGGGATTCACGTATATAACCTTTGTCGAGAAGCTCTTGTACTTGACGCATAATCTCCTTCGTCTCCTCTGGATTGGTACGGTATGGTGCACGGTTTGGCAGTGAAGCACTGCGAATTAAGTCAATCTGATGCTCAATCCCTCGAATAGGCGGTAATCCCGGTGGCACGTCTTGTGGAAAAACGTCAGCGAACTCCTGCAAAATGTTAGTGACAGCAGGAGGCAAAGAGGAAGGCACGTCCTCGAATGAAAATAATGCCTCTTTGCACACAAAAGCATAGCAAACAGATTTGCTGAAATCTAGCTCATCAATATCAGATTTGGTGGCAAATAAACATGCACTTTTCAATTTAATTTCAGAAGCAACACTAGATGGTTTATTATTAGGCTTCATTTGTTGCTCAAATTCTTTTGCCACAATCTGATTTTCACTCTTATTCTTCTCCTGTTGTGCTTTATTAGTTCTATTAATATCATCTTTCAAAATGGAATCAGGAGTCATAGGAAGCAAAGTAATATTTTTATCCTTATGAACAAGAGTATAGTGATTGTTTCTACCATGGTGTACAGAATTTTTATCAAATTGCCATGGTCTACCAAGTAATAAGGAACATGCTTGCATAGGTACCACATCACAATCAACATAATCAGCATATGTAGAGATACTAAAATGCACACGAACAGTACGTGTTACCTTAACCTTGCCGCTGTTGTTGAACCATTGGATGTGGTAAGGATGTGGATGTGGTCTTGTGGTGAGAGAAAGCTTCTCCACCATCTCCATGCTAGCCAAGTTGTTGCAGCTCCCTCCGTCTATTATGACGCGCACAGAACGTTCCTTCACAACTCCCTTGGTATGGAACAAATTGTGCCTCTGATTTTGCTCAGCTTGTGTGACCTGCACACTCAAAACACGTTGAGAAACTAAACATTCATACCTGTCAGCGTCTTCAGGAGCCATGTATTGCGTCTCATGATCAGAATCATCTCCACCATGTTCTTCACGTGTAATAAGAGCCAATGTCTCCTCATCATAGTCACTAGCGGACTCATATCCACCATCCGCAGTAGCAATCATCACACGCGGAGATTTGCATTCCCTCGCATAATGACCTCCTCCCTTACAACGACGACAAATAATATCACTTGTGTGCCCTGTTGATGCCATGGAAGAAGAAGAACGCTGTGCAGGCCCCGCAGGTGTGCTCTTGGCAGATAATGGTGGTTGTGCCTGTTTTCTTGTATCACGGCTGGAGGTGGCACCGGATGGAGGTGCTGGTGCAGTTGAAGTAGAAGATGCACGTGGTGTCCATGATGAAGGTCGGCCTGCAGAAAAGTTAGTTCGTGATAGAGGCAAAGGTGTCCCGTCTTTCGATGAGATGGTGGATTTCGCTTTGGTGGAAGTCGACTTTGACGATCCGACTACGAACGTGCGAGGACGTCGCGCCTTAGCAATTGCTAAACCAACTCCGAGAGGTTATTGACCACGCCGGAGCATGATCAACCTGACCACGAGGGTCTGTTTCCTGCGAGCAAACGAAGAACAAGCAAGAAACTAAGATTGCAATCTGGATATTGCGAATATAAGATGAAAGCTTTATTGATCAAGGTGGGGTTCTGTGACGCCTTTGTCTGGTCGTTGAACACAAACGAAGTACGCGAAGTTGCAGCTATGGCGAACTTTTAATCTAAACAAAACCCAACGTCTAAACGATGCCCTAAGGGCTGTATATATGGAGGAAGAGGGGGGGAATTTCGTGGCCCTTGGTGGAGGGGTCCGAAATCAACCCTATCTCTTGTTTCCCCACACATACGGACTCTAAAAATAGCCTATACTTATGTATTTCGAAATTACATGGGCCTGGCCCAATAATAAGGTGACGCAGCACCTAAAATAGCCTCGGGACGAAATTTATGAAGTGGCATCTTGTATACTTCGTCCAAGGCTTCATGCACCCATTATGGTGGCTTCAAAGTCCTGAAATCATCACTTGTAACTCCGTTCTTGTTTCCCTTGCGCATGCCATCATCTCCATGCTTGTTCTTGCTCCAATGTTCATCCTTCTCCAAGCTAGGCCCTTCATTTGTAAGCAAAACAAATGTATCCAATTTAGGCAGCATCATATTCTCATGAACATTAGAATCATTACCAAGAAACGAAAGTACCTGGTAATTTAGTTGGCGTGCACGAGCTCTAGTAATTGGTCCAGTATGTATAGCAGCAGGGGCTGTGGGTGTAACAATTGTATTGATGTCCTCATCACACTAGATGGTTTATTATTAGGTTTCATTTGTTGCTCAAATTCTTTTGCCACAATCTTATTTTCACTCTTATTCGTCTCCTGTTTTGCTTTATTAGCTCTATTAATATCATCTTTCAAAATGGAATCAGGAGTCATAGGAAGCAAAGTAATATTTTTATCCTTATGAACAAGAGTATAGTGATTGTTTCTACCATGGTGTACAGAATTTTTATCAAATTGCCATGGTCTACCAAGTAATAAGGAACATGCTTGCATAGGTACCACATCACAATCAACATAATCAGCATATGTAGAGATACTAAAATGCACACGAACAGTACGTGTTACCTTAACCTTGCCGCTGTTGTTGAACCATTGGATGTAGTAAGGATGTGGATGTGGTCTTGTGGTGAGAGACAGCTTCTCCACCATCTCCATGCTAGCCAAGTTGTTGCAGCTCCCTCCGTCTATTATGACGCGCACAGAACGTTCCTTCACAACTCCCTTGGTATGGAACAAATTGTGCCTCTGATTTTGCTCAGCTTGTGTGACCTGCACACTCAAAACACGTTGAGCAACTAAACATTCATACCTGTCAGCGTCTTCAGGAGCCATGTATTGCGTCTCATGATCAGAATCATCTCCACCATGTTCTTCACGTGTAATAAGAGCCAATGTCTCCTCATCATAGTCACTAGCGGACTCATATCCACCATCCGCGGTAGCAATCATCACACGCGGAGATTTGCATTCCCTCGCATAATGACCTCCTCCCTTACAACGACGACAAATAATATCACTTGTGTGCCCTGTTGATGCCATGGAAGAAGAAGAACGCTGTGCAGGCCCCGCAGGTGCGCTCTTGGCAGATAATGGTGGTTGTGCCTGTTTTCTTGTATCACGGCTGGAAGTGGCACCGGATGGAGGTGCTGGTGCAGTTGAAGTAGAAGATGCACGTGGTGTCCATGATGAAGGTCGGCCTGCAGAAAAGTTAGTTCGCCCCAATGCTTGTCGATCCTGCACTTCACGTTCAGCTTTACAAGCAAGATGGAATAAACGAGTGATATTAGTATACTCCTTATAGTCTAGAATGGTCTGAATCTCTCTATTTAATCCACCCAGAAAACGTGCAAGCATAGCTTCATTCTCCTCAACAATACCACATCTAATCATGCCAGTTTGTAATTCCTGATAATATTCTTCTACGGAATTTTTCCCTTGTCTTAAACGCTGCAATTTTTGAAGCAATTCACATTGTGATAGAGGCGGAGGTGTCCCGTCTTTCGATGAGATGGTGGATTTCGCTTTGGTGGAAGTCGACTTTGACGATCCGACTACGAACGTGCGAGGACGTCGCGCCTTAGCAATCGCTAAACCAACTCCGAGAGGTTATTGACCACGCCGGAGCACGATCAACCTGACCACGAGGGTCTGTTTCCTGCGAGCAAACGAAGAACAAGCAAGAAACTAAGATTGCAATCTGGATATTGCGAATATAAGATGAAAGCTTTATTGATCAAGGTGGGGTTCTGTGACGCCTTTGTCTGGTCGTTGAACACAAACGAAGTACGCGAAGTTGCAGCTATGGCGAACTTTTAATCTAAACAAAACCCAAAGTCTAAACGATGCCCTAAGGGCTGTATATATGGAGGAAGAGGGGGAGAATTTCGTGGCCCTTGGTGGAGGGGTCCGAAATCAACCCTATCTCTTGTTTCCCTACACATACGGACTCTAAAAATAGCCTATACTTATGTATTTCGAAATTACATGGGCCTGGCCCAATAATAAGGTGACGCAGCACCTAAAATAGCCTCGGGACGAAATTTATGAAGTGGCGTCTTGTATATTTCGTCCAAGGCTTCATGCACCCATTATGGTGGCTTCAAAGTCCTGAAATCATCACTTGTAACTCCGTTCTTGTTTCCCTTGCGCATGCCATCATCTCCATGCTTGTTCTTGCTCCAATGTTCATCCTTCTCCAAGCTAGGCCCTTCATTTGTAAGCAAAACAAATGTATCCAATTTAGGCAGCATCATATTCTCATGAACATTAGAATCATTACCAAGAAACGAAAATACCTGGTCATTTAGTTGGCGTGCACGAGCTCTAGTAATTGGTCCAGTATGTATAGCAGCAGGGGCTGTGGGTGTAACAATTGTATTGATGTCCTCATCATCCTCCCCTTCTTGAAATGAAGTCGTCCTCGACGGAAGTTCATCTTCCTCACCCAAATAAGGCTTCAAATCTGCAATGTTAAAAGTGGGACTAACCCCAAAATCTGCAGGCAGCTCAAGTTTATATGCATTATCATTTATTTTCTCTAACACCTTAAAGGGACCATCAGCACGTGGCATTAACTTTGATTTGCGCAAATCAGGAAATCTATCCTTACGCAAATGTAACCAAACAAGATCTCCAGGTGCAAACACAACATGTTTTCTACCCTTATCTCCAGCAAGTTTATATTTAGCATTCATGCGCTCAATGTTTTCCTTAGTTAACTCATGCATTTTTAAAATCAATTCAGCACGTCGTTTAGCATCAAAATTAACCTTCTCCGAAGATGGAAGAGGCAACAAATCAATAGGTGCACGAGGTAGGAAACCATACACAACTTCAAAAGGGCACATCTTAGTAGTAGAATGCAATGAACGATTATAAGCAAATTCAATATGAGGCAAGCATTCCTCCCACATTTTCTTATTATTCTTCAAAACAGCCCTAAGCATAGTAGACAACGTTCTATTGACTACTTCAGTTTGTCCATCAGTTTGGGGGTGACAAGTAGTACTAAAAAGCAGTTTAGTCCCCAACTTAGCCCATAAACATCTCCAAAAGTGGCTAAGAAATTTAGTATCACGATCTGAAACAATAGTATTTGGCACACCATGCAAGCGAATAATTTCACGAAAGAACAAATCAGCAACATTAACAGCATCATCGCTTTTATGACATGGTATAAAGTGTGCCATTTACTAAATTCTTTTTTCGGCACTAGAATAATAGGAACAGCACAAGGACTAAGGGATTCGCGTATATAACCTTTGTCGAGAAGCTCTTGTACTTGACGCATAATCTCCTTCGTCTCCTCTGGATTGGTACGGTATGGTGCACGGTTTGGCAGTGAAGCACCGGTAATTAAGTCAATCTGATGCTCAATCCCTCGAATAGGCGGTAATCCCGGTGGCACGTCTTGTGGAAAAACGTCAGCGAACTCCTGCAAAATGTTAGTGACAGCAGGAGGCAAAGAGGAAGCCACGTCCTCGAATGAAAATAATGCCTCTTTGCACACAAAAGCATAGCAAACAGATTTGCTGAAATCTAGCTCATCAATATCAGATTTGGTGGCAAATAAACATGCACTTTTCAATTTAATTTCAGAAGCAACACTAGATGGTTTATTATTAGGCTTCATTTGTTGCTCAAATTCTTTTGCCACAATCTGATTTTCACTCATATTCTTCTCCTGTTTTGCTTTATTAGCTCTATGAATATCATCTTTCAAAATGGAATCAGGAGTCATAGGAAGCAAAGTAATATTTTTATCCTTATGAACAAGAGTATAGTGATTGTTTCTACCATGGTGTATAGAGTTTTTATCAAATTGCCATGGTCTACCAAGTAATAAGGAACATGCTTGCATAGGTACCACATCACAATCAACATAATCAGCATATGTAGAGATACTAAAATGCACACGAACAGTACGTGTTACCTTAACCTTGCCGCTGTTGTTGAACCATTGGATGTAGTAAGGATGTGGATGTGGTCTTGTGGTGAGAGAAAGCTTCTCCACCATCTCCATGCTAGCCAAGTTGTTGCAGCTCCCTCCGTCTATTATGACGCGCACAGAACGTTCCTTCACAACTCCCTTGGTATGGAACAAATTGTGCCTCTGATTTTGCTCAGCTTGTGTGACCTGCACACTCAAAACACGTTGAGCAACTAAACATTCATACCTGTCAGCGTCTTCAGGAGCCATGTATTGCGTCTCATGATCAGAATCATCTCCACCATGTTCTTCACGTGTAATAAGAGCCAATGTCTGCTCATCATAGTCACTAGCGGACTCATATCCACCATCCGCGGTAGCAATCATCACACGCGGAGATTTGCATTCCCTCGCATAATGACCTCCTCCCTTACAACGACGACAAATAATATCACTTGTGTGCCCTGTTGATGCCATGGAAGAAGAAGAACGCTGTGCAGGACCCGCAGGTGCGCTCTTGGAAGATAATGGTGGTTGTGCCTGTTTTCTTGTATCACGGCTGGAGGTGGCACCGGATGGAGGTGCTGGTGCAGTTGAAGTAGAAGATGCACGTGGTGTCCATGATGAAGGTCGGCCTGCAGAAAAGTTAGTTCGCCCCAATGCTTGTCGATCCTGCACTTCACGTTCAGCTTTACAAGCAAGATGGAATAAACGAGTGATATTAGTATACTCCTTATAGTCTAGAATGGTCTGAATCTCTCTATTTAATCCACCCAGAAAACGTGCAAGCATAGCTTCATTGTCCTCAACAATACCACATCTAATCATGCCAGTTTGTAATTCCTGATAATATTCTTCTACAGAATTTTTCCCTTGTCTTAAACGCTGCAATTTTTGAAGCAATTCACGTTGATAATATGGTGGAACCCAACGCGTACGCATAGCAGTTTTCAAAGCAGCCCAAGTAGTTGGAATAGGATATAATCTACAATGTTCAGACCACCATACACATGCAAAACTAGTGAAAGCACAAACGGCAGCAGCAACTCGTCTCTCCTCAGGATATTGTAAACATGTAAATCGTTGTTCATTTTCTAACTCCCAAGTAAGATATATATCAGGAACATATCTACCCTCAAATGGTGGAATATTCAATTTCAGTTTAGGAATATGGACATCATCTCGTACCTGAGGTGGTGGTGCAGGCCTACCATTACGAATATATACCTGAGGTCGACCTGCTGGTGGTGGTACAGGTGGCTGCACGTAGTGTTGATTTTGATCAACCTCATCCTCATAATCTCCCACATAATCATCCTCCTCCGCATCAGCAGCAGGAGCCACAGAAGTATCAACAGCAGCACCAACAGTTTGGCCAAACGCAAGAGGAACACGGCTTGCTCGGCGGAGGTCTGCTTCGCGACGTGGAGGTAGTCGTTGTTGTTGTTGTTGGAGAGGTGCGTTAGGTGCAGCGGGTGGTGGTGGTGGAAGACGCGCGAGCAATTCATTAAACTTGTTATCGAGCTTTGTTTCGAACGTCTTCTCAAGGCCAGTGATCTTCTCCATGGCCTCTTCAAAATTGTTCAGCACATCTTGCACCTGTTCAGTCATCATTTGCTGAAACTTATCATGAAGCTCCTTGTTCGATAAATTCTCCCAGTCAATCTCGTCGGCTCGTGATCCTGGCATGGTTAGCAGCAATAGAAACACACAAGAATATGATCCTACAGACTACTAAGAAGTGGTGGTGGTGTATCACAAATCCGTCAAGCAAATCTCAAATTCTTACCAGTTCTTACCCAGCAGCAGGCGGTGATCGGCAACCGTTGTAGTCAAAAACTCTCAAAGCTTGGATAGAGCGATTACCAGGGAGAGTCAAACACACGACGTAGATGTATGTGGAGCTGGGAAGGCTTATAGTATGGTAGCAAAAAGGGTCAGCAATAATCAATTCAGAGATGCAAAGTTGAATAAACGCTCAACGACGGTACTGTGCTGGTCCTAGGCTAGACTGTGCTAGAGACGCGAGCCTAGAACACCAACAAAATCACGGCGCGGCACGTAAACAAGGGAAAAGCACACTCTGAATTTTTTTTTTCGCTCTTTTTTTTTGCGCTGCTTTTTTTTTGCGCTGTTTTTTTTTTGCGAAAAATCACTATAATGGCGAGTGTCTCAAAACTCTTCTTAGCTCAAACTGACAGGATGGGCACGAAATTTTTTCGACCAATTTTTTTTTTTTGACTGCCCGGACCCAAAAACTGGAAACGGGTCAAAAAAAACTTCCTATAATGGCACCTGTCTCAAAACACTCAGAAACACCTAAAAATAGGATAGCCAGAATTTTTTTCGAAAAATGCGTTTTCGAAAAATTTTGGGCCTAAACGGAGCGTGGCTACCCGACTCCGGCAAGGAAACACGAATCGGAATCTAGATGGATCCCGAAAACAAACCTAAAAGCAAAGAACTCGGATTGGTGGTGGATATATGGTGGTGGTATATGGCAGCGGTGGTACTATATGGATATGGATCGGTGGTGGTATATGGACACGGATTGGTGGTGGTATATGGATACGGATTCGGAGCGGTGGTGGTAGATGGCAGGGGCGATGATGATGGTGCGGCGACGGCGTGACAACTTGTGAACAGAACTCGAAACTCTAAAAGACTAGACGCTAAGACCAGCAACTTAACACGACGATGCAACCGCAAATTCAACAAAGCAAATACAGAAAAGATTATGCAAGGCTTAGATTGGTTCGGATGGGATGAACTAACCCTAATTTTTTTTTTTGGCTTTTTCGTGGACTATAGGTATGAAGAACAGACTCGATCTAAACTACGAAAAACTGTAAAATCTCACCGAGCAACCTGGAAATCTGATACCACTTGATAGAGGCGGAGGTGTCCCGTCTTTCGATGAGATGGTGGATTTCGCTTTGGTGGAAGTCGACTTTGACGATCCGACTACGAACGTGCGAGGACGTCGCGCCTTAGCAATCGCTAAACCAACTCCGAGAGGTTATTGACCACGCCGGAGCACGATCAACCTGACCACGAGGGTCTGTTTCCTGCGAGCAAACGAAGAACAAGCAAGAAACTAAGATTGCAATCTGGATATTGCGAATATAAGATGAAAGCTTTATTGATCAAGGTGGGGTTCTGTGACGCCTTTGTCTGGTCGTTGAACACAAACGAAGTACGCGAAGTTGCAGCTATGGCGAACTTTTAATCTAAACAAAACCCAAAGTCTAAACGATGCCCTAAGGGCTGTATATATGGAGGAAGAGGGGGGAATTTCGTGGCCCTTGGTGGAGGGGTACGAAATCAACCCTATCTCTTATTTCCCCACACATACGGACTCTAAAAATAGCCTATACTTATGTATTTCGAAATTACATGGGCCTGGCCCAATAATAAGGTGACGCAGCACCTAAAATAGCCTCGGGACGAAATTTATGAAGTGGCATCTTGTATATTTCGTCCAAGGCTTCATGCACCCATTATGGTGGCTTCAAAGTCCTGAAATCATCACTTGTCACTCCGTTCTTGTTTCCCTTGCGCATGCCATCATCTCCATGCTTGTTCTTGCTCCAATGTTCATCCTTCTTCAAGCTAGGCCCTTCATTTGTAAGCAAAACAAATGTATCCAATTTAGGCAGCATCATATTCTCATGAACATTAGAATCATTACCAAGAAACGAAAGTACCTGGTAATTTAATTGGCGTGCACGAGCTCTAGTAATTGGTCCAGTATGTATAGCAGCAGGGGCTGTGGGTGTAACAATTGTATTGATGTCCTCATCATCCTCCCCTTCTTGAAATGAAGTCGTCCTCGACGAAAGTTCATCTTCCTCACCCAAATAAGGCTTCAAATCTGCAATGTTAAAAGTGGAACTAACCCCAAAATCTGCAGGCAGCTCAAGTTTATATGCATTATCATTTATTTTCTCTAACACCTTAAAGGGACCATCAGCACGTGGCATTAACTTTGATTTGCGCAAATCAGGAAATCTATCCTTACGCAAATGTAACCAAACAAGATCTCCAGGTGCAAACACAACATGTTTTCTACCCTTATCTCCAGCAAGTTTATATTTAGCATTCATGCGCTCAATGTTTTCCTTAGTTAACTCATGCATTTTTAAAATCAATTCAGCACGTCGTTTAGCATCAAAATTAACCTTCTCCGAAGATGGAAGAGGCAACAAATCAATAGGTGCACGAGGTAGGAAACCATACACAACTTCAAAAGGGCACATCTTAGTAGTAGAATGCAATGAACGATTATAAGCAAATTCAATATGAGGCAAGCATTCCTCCCACATTTTCTTATTATTCTTCAAAACAGCCCTAAGCATAGTAGACAACGTTCTATTGACTACTTCAGTTTGTCCACCAGTTTGGGGGTGACAAGTAGTACTAAAAAGCAGTTTAGTCCCCAACTTAGCCCATAAACATCTCCAAAAGTGGCTAAGAAATTTAGTATCACGATCTGAAACAATAGTATTTGGCACACCATGCAAGCGAATAATTTCACGAAAGAACAAATCAGCAACATTAACAGCATCATCGCTTTTATGACATGGTATAAAGTGTGCCATTTTCGAGAATCTATCCACGACAACAAATATGCTATCCCTCCCCTTCTTTGTTCGAGGTAAACCTAAAACAAAGTGATAGAGGCAAAGGTGTCCCGTCTTTCGATGAGATGATGGATATCGCTTTGGTGGAAGTCGACTTTGACGATCCGACTACGAACGTGCGAGGACGTCGCGCCTTAGCAATCGCTAAACCAACTCCGAGAGGTTATTGACCACGCCGGAGCACGATCAACCTGACCACGAGGGTCTGTTTCCTGCGAGCAAACGAAGAACAAGCAAGAAACTGAGATTGCAATCTGGATATTGCGAATATAAGATGAAAGCTTTATTGATCAAGGTGGGGTTCTGTGACGCCTTTGTCTGGTCGTTGAACACAAACGAAGTACGCGAAGTTGCAGCTATGGCGAACTTTTAATCTAAACAAAACCCAAAGTCTAAACGATGCCCTAAGGGCTGTATGGAGGAAGAGGGGGAGAATTTCGTGGCCCTTGGTGGAGGGGTCCGAAATCAACCCTATCTCTTGTTTCCCCACACATACGGACTCTAAAAATAGCCTATACTTATGTATTTCGAAATTACATGGGCCTGGCCCAATAATAAGGTGACGCAGCACCTAAAATAGCCTCGGGACGAAATTTATGAAGTGGCGTCTTGTATATTTCGTCCAAGGCTTCATGCACCCATTATGGTGGCTTCAAAGTCCTGAAATCATCACTTGTAACTCCGTTCTTGTTTCCCTTGCGCATGCCATCATCTCCATGCTTGTTCTTGCTCCAATGTTCATCCTTCTCCAAGCTAGGCCCTTCATTTGTAAGCAAAACAAATGTATCCAATTTAGGCAGCATCATATTCTCATGAACATTAGAATCATTACCAAGAAACGAAAGTACCTGGTAATTTAGTTGGCGTGCACGAGCTCTAGTAATTGGTCCAGTATGTATAGCAGCAGGGGCTGTGGGTGTAACAATTGTATTGATGTCCTCATCACATTGATAATATGATGGAACCCAACGCGTACGCATAGCAGTTTTCAAAGCAGCCCAAGTAGTTGGAATAGGATATAATCTACAATGTTCAGACCACCATACACATGCAAAACTAGTGAAAGCACAAACAGCAGCAGCAACTCGTCTCTCCTCAGGATATTGTAAACATGTAAATCGTTGTTCAGTTTCTAACTCCCAAGTAAGATATATATCAGGAACATATCTACCCTCAAATGGTGGAATATTCAATTTCAGTTTAGGAATATGGACATCATCTCGTACCTGAGGTGGTGGTGCAGGCCTACCATTACGAATATATACCTGAGGTCGACCTGCTGGTGGTGGTGCTTGTGGCTGCTCGTAGATCTGATTTTGATCAACCTCGTCCTCATAATCGCCCGCATACTCATCATCCTCCTGGGTACCAGCAGGAGCAGTAGCAGGAGCCAAAGAAGCACCAACAGCAGTAACAGCGGCACCAGAATTTTGTCCTGGCACAATAGGAACACGCTGTGCTCGTCCATACTAATTCGGAAGGGGGCGTAGTTGTTGTTGTTGCAGAGGTGCGACAGGTGCAGCCGGTGGTGGAAGACGCGCAAGCAGTTCATTAAATCTGTTATCGAGCTTTGTTTCGAACGTCTTCTCAAGGCCAGTGATCTTCTCCATGGCCTCTTCAAAATTGTTCAGCACATCTTGTACCTGTTCAGTCATCATTTGCTGAAACTTATCATGAAGCTCCTTGTTCGATAAGTTCTCCCAGTCAATCTCGTCGGCTTGTGATCCTGGCATGGTTAGCAGCAATAGAAACACACAAGAATATGATCCTACAGACTACTAAGAAGTGGTGGTGGTGTATCACAAATCCGTCAAGCAAATCTCAAATTCTTACCAGTTCTTACCCAGCAGCAGGCGGTGATCGGCAACCGTTGTAGTCAAAAACTCTCAAAGCTTGGTTAGAGCGATTACCAGGGAGAGTCAAACACACGACGTAGATGTATGTGGAGCTGGGAAGGCTTATAGTATGGTAGCAAAAAGGGTCAGCAATAATCAATTCAGAGATGCAAAGTTGAATAAACGCTCAACGACGTACTGTGCTGGTCCTAGGCTAGACTGTGCTAGAGACGCGAGCCTAGAACACCAACAAAATCACGGCGCGGCACGTAAACAAGGGAAAAGCACACTCTGAAATTTTATTTTTCGCTCTTTTTTTTTCCGCTCTTTTTTTTGCGCTGCTTTTTTTTTGCGAAAAATCACTATAATGGCGAGTGTCTCAAAACTCTTCCTAGGTCAAACTGACAGGATGGGCACGAATTTTTTTTTTCGACCAATTTTTTTTTTCGACTGCCGGGACCCAAAAACTGGAAACAGGTCAAAAAAAACTTCCTATAATGGCACCTGTCTCAAAACACTCAGAAACACCTAAAAATAGGATAGCCAGAAATTTTTTCGAAAAATGCGTTTTCGAAAAATTTTGGGCCTAAACGGAGCGTGGCTACCCGACTCTTTTTTTTTCCGAAACCTACTCCGGCAAGGAAACACGAATCGGAATCTAGATGGATCTCGAAAACAAACCTAATATGCAAGGAACTCGGATTGGTGGTGGATATATGGTGGTGGTATATGGCAGCGGTGGTGGTAGCGGTGGTAGTATATGGATATGGATCGGTGGTGGTATATGGATACGGATTCGGAGCGGTGGCGGATAAGCGGTGGTGGTAGATGGCAGGGGCGATGATGATGGTGCGGCGGCGGCGTGACAACTTATGACCAGAACTCGAAACTCTAAAAGACTAGACTCTAGGACCAGCAACTAGACACGACGATGCAACCGCAAATTCAACAAAGCAAAACCCTAAAAAGATTATGCAAAGGCTCAGATTGGTTCGGATATGATGAACTAACCCTAATTTTTTTTGTGGCTTTTTCGTGGACTGTAGGTATGAAGAACAGACTCGATCTAAACTGCGAAAAACTGTAAAATCTCACCGAGCAACCTGGAAATCTGATACCACTTGATAGAGGCGGAGGTGTCCCGTCTTTCGATGAGATGATGGATATCGCTTTGGTGGAAGTCGACTTTGACGATCCGACTACGAACGTGCGAGGACGTCGCGCCTTAGCAATCGCTAAACCAACTCCGAGAGGTTATTGACCACGCCGGAGCACGATCAACCTGACCACGAGGGTCTGTTTCCTGCGAGCAAACGAAGAACAAGCAAGAAACTAAGATTGCAATCTGGATATTGCGAATATAAGATGAAAGCTTTATTGATCAAGGTGGGGTTCTGTGACGCCTTTGTCTGGTCGTTGAACACAAACGAAGTACGCGAAGTTGCAGCTATGGCGAACTTTTAATCTAAACAAAACCCAAAGTCTAAACGATGCCCTAAGGGCTGTATATATGGAGGAAGAGGGGGGAATTTCGTGGCCCTTGGTGGAGGGGTCCGAAATCAACCCTATCTCTTGTTTCCCCACACATACGAACTCTAAAAATAGCCTATACTTATGTATTTCGAAATTACATGGGCCTGGCCCAAAAATAAGGTGACGCAGCACCTAAAATAGCCTCGGGACGAAATTTATGAAGTGGCATCTTGTATATTTCGTCCAAGGCTTCATGCACCCATTATGGTGCACGTTTGTAGTCGGATCGTCAAAGTCGTCTCCACCAAGTCGATAGTTATCATCTCATCGAAAGATCGGGACCCTCGCCTGTATCAAACTCCCAAGTAAGATATATATCAGGAACATATCTACCCTCAAATGGTGGAATATTCAATTTCAGTTTAGGAATATGGACATCATCTCGTACCTGAGGTGGTGGTGCAGGCCTACCATTACGAATATATACCTGAGGTCGACCTGGTGGTGGTGGTGCTGGTGGCTGCACGTAGTTCGGATTTTGATCAACCTCATCCTCATAATCTCCCACATAATCATCCTCCTCCTGGGTACCAGCAGCAGTAGTAGCAGGAGCCAAAGAAGCACCAACAGCAGTAGCAGCAGCACCAGAATTTTGTCCTGGCTCAATAGGAACACGCTGTGCTTATCCATACTGATTCGGAAGGGGGCGTAGTTGTTGTTGTTGCAGAGGTGCGACAGGTGCAGCCGGTGGTGGAAGACGCGCAAGCAGTTCATTAAATCTGTTATCGAGCTTTGTTTCGAACGTCTTCTCAAGGCCAGTAATCTTCTCCATGGCCTCTTCAAAATTGTTCAGCACATCTTGCACCTATTCAGTCATCATTTGCTGAAACTTATCATGAAGCTCCTTGTTCGATAAGTTCTCCCAGTCAATCTCGTCGGCTTGTGATCCTGGCATGGTTAGCAGCAATAGAAACACACAAGAATATGATCCTACAGACTACTAAGAAGTTGTGGTGGTGTATCACAAACCCATCAAGCAAACCTCAAATTCTTACCAGTTCTTACCTAGCAGCAGGTGGTGATCGGCAACCGTTGTAGTCAAAACTTCTCAAAGCTTGGATAGAGCGATTACCAGGGAAAATCAAACGCACGACGTAGATGTATGTGGAGCTGGGAAGGCTTATAATATGGTAGCAAAAAGGGTCAGCAATAATCAATTCAGAGATGCAAAGTTGAATAAACGCTCAACGACGGTACTGTGCTGGTCCTAGGCTAGACCGTGCTAGAGACGCGAGCCTAGAACACTAACAAAATCACGGCGCTGCACGCTCTCGAATTTTTTTTCGCTCTTTTTTTTTGCGCTGCTTTTTTTTTGCTTCCTATGACTCCTGATTCCATTTTGAAAGATGATATTAATAGAGCTAATAAAGCAAAACAGGACAAGAATAAGTGATAGAGGCAAAGGTGTCCCGTCTTTCGATAAGATGGTGGATATCGCTTTGGTCAAAGTCGACTTTGACGATCCGACTACGAACGTGCGAGGACGTCGCGCCTTAGCAATCGCTAAACCAACTCCGAGAGGTTATTGACCACGCCGGAGCACGATCAACCTGACCACGAGGGTCTGTTTCCTGCGAGCAAACGAAGAACAAGCAAGAAACTGAGATTGCAATTTGGATATTGCGAATATAAGATGAAAGCTTTATTGATCAAGGTGGGGTTCTGTGACGCCTTTGTCTGGTCGTTGAACACAAACGAAGTACGCGAAGTTGCAGCTATGGTGAACTTTTAATCTAAACAAAACCCAAAGTCTAAACGGTGCCCTAAGGGCTGTATATATGGAGGAAGAGGGGGGGAATTTCATGACCCTTGGTGGAGGGGTCCGAAATCAACCCTATCTCTTGTTTCCCCACACATACGGACTCTAAAAATAACCTATACTTATGTATTTCGAAATTACATGGGCCTGGCCCAATAATAAGGTGACGCAGCACCTAGAATAGCCTCTAGACGAAATTTATGAAGTGGCATCTTGTATATTTCGTCCAAGGCTTCATGCACCCATTATGGTGGCTTCAAAGTCCTGAAATCATCACTTGTAACTCCGTTCTTGTTCCCCTTGCGCATGCCATCATCTCCATGCTTGCTCTTGCTCCAATGTTCATCCTTCTCCAAGCTAGGCCCTTCATTTGTAAGCAAAACAAATGTATCCAATTTAGGCAGCATCATATTCTCATGAACATTAGAATCATTACCAAGAAACGAAAGTACCTGGTAATTTAGTTGGCGTGCGCGAGCTCTAGTAATTGGTCCAGTATGTATAGCAGCAGGGGCTGTGGGTGTAACAATGGTATTGCTGTCCTCATCACAAGTTGGCTAGCATGGAGATGGTGGAGAAGCTTTCTCTCTCCACAAGACCACATCCACATCCTTACTACATCCAATGGTTCAACAACAGTGGCAAGGTTAAGGTAACATGTACTGTTCGTGTGCATTTTAGTATCTCTACATATGCTGATTATGTTGATTGTGATCTGGTACCTATGCAAGCATGTTCCTTATTACTTGGTAGACCATGGCAATTTGATAAAAAATCTGTACACCATGGTAGAAACAATCACTATACTCTTGTTCATAAGGATAAAAATATTACTTTGCTTCCTATGACTCCTGATTCCATTTTGAAAGATGATATTAATAGAGCTAATAAAGCAAAACAGGAGAAGAATAAGAGTGAAAATCAGATTGTGGCAAAAGAATTTGAGCAACAAATGAAGCCTAATAATAAACCATCTAGTGTTGCTTCTGAAATTAAATTGAAAAGTGCATGTTTATTTGCCACCAAATCTGATATTGATGAGCTAGATTTCAGCAAATCTGTTTGCTATGCTTTTGTGTGCAAAGAGGCATTATTTTCATTCGAGGACGTGCCTTCCTCTTTGCCTCCTGCTGTCACTAACATTTTGCAGGAGTTCGCTGACGTCTTTCCACAAGACGTGCCACCGGGATTACCGCCTATTCGAGGGATTGAGCATCAGATTGACTTAATTCCCGGTGCTTCACTGCCAAACCGTGCACCATACCGTACCAATCCAGAGGAGACGAAGGAGATTATGCGTCAAGTACAAGAGCTTCTCGACAAAGGCTATATACGCGAATCCCTTAGTCCTTGTGCTGTTCCTATTATTCTAGTGCCGAAAAAGGATGGTACATCACGTATGTGTGTTGATTGTAGAGGCATTGATAATATTACTATTTGTTATCGTCATCCTATTCCTAGGCTCGATGATATGCTTGATGAATTGAGTGGCTCTACAATATTCTCCAAAGTTGATTTGCGTAGTGGATACCATCAAATTCGTATGAAATTGGGAGATGAATGGAAAACAGCATTTAAAACTAAGTTTGGATTATATGAGTGGTTAGTCATGCCTTTTGGGTTAACTAATGCACCTAGTACTTTCATGAGATTAATGAACGAAGTTTTACGTGCTTTCATGGGACGATTTGTGGTAGTTTACTTTGATGACATATTGATTTATAGCAGATCTTTGGAAGAACATTTGGAACATTTACGTGCTGTTTTTATTGCTCTACGTGATACACGTTTGTTTGGTAACCTTGGGAAGTGCACCTTTTGCGCCGACCGAGTATCTTTTCTTGGCTATGTTGTTACTCCATAGGGAATTGAAGTTGATAAAGCCAAGATTGAAGCTATTGAGAGTTGGCCGCAGCCCAAAACGGTCACACAAGTGAGTAGTTTCTTGGCCTCGCTGGATTCTATAGGCGTTTTGTGAGAGATTTCAGCACCATTGCTGCACCTCTCAATGAGCTTACAAAGAAAGATGTGCCTTTTCTTTGGGGTACCGCACAGGAAGAAGCCTTCTCGGTATTGAAAGATAAGTTGACACATACTCCTTTACTCCAACTTCCTAATTTTAATAAGACTTTTGAGCTTGAATGTGATGCTAGTGGAATTGGATTAGGAGGTGTGTTATTACAAGATGGCAAACCTGTTGCATACTTTTCTGAAAAATTGAGTGGGCCTAGTCTGAATTATTCTACTTATGATAAAGAATTATATGCTCTTGTTCGGACTTTAGAAACATGTCAACATTATTTATGGCCCAAAGAATTTGTTATACATTCTGATCATGAATCTTTGAAAGATATTAAAAGTCAAGCTGATAGAGGCAAAGGTGTCCCGTCTTTCGATGAGATGATGGATATCGCTTTGGTGGAAGTCGACTTTGACGATCCGACTACGAACGTGCGAGGACGTCGCGCCTTAGCAATCGCTAAACCAACTCCGAGAGGTTATTGACCACGCCGGAGCACGATCAACCTGACCACGAGGGTCTGTTTCCTGCGAGCAAACGAACAACAAGCAAGAAACTGAGATTGCAATCTGGATATTGCGAATATAAGATGAAAGCTTTATTGATCAAGGTGGGGTTCTGTGACGCCTTTGTCTGGTCGTTGAACACAAACGAAGTACGCGAAGTTGCAGCTATGGCGAACTTTAATCTAAACAAAACCCAAAATCTAAACGGTGCCCTAAGGGCTGTATATATGGAGGAAGAGAGGGGAATTTCGTGGCCCTTGGTGGAGGGGTCCGAAATCAACCCTATCTCTTGTTTCCCCACACATACGGACTCTAAAAATAGCCTATACTTATGTATTTCGAAATTACATGGGCCTGGCCCAATAAAAAGGTGACGCAGCACCTATAATAGCCTCGGGACGAAATTTATGAAGTGGCATCTTGTATATTTCATCCAAGGCTTCATGCACCCATTATGGTGGCTTCAAAGTCCTGAAATCATCACTTGTAACTCCGTTCTTGTTCCCCTTGCGCATGGCATCATCTCCATGCTTGTTCTTGCTCCAATGTTCATCCTTCTCCAAGCTAGGCCCTTCATTTGTAAGCAAAACAAATGTATCCAATTTAGGCAGCATCATATTCTCATGAACATTAGAATCATTACCAAGAAACGAAAGTACCTGATAATTTAATTGGCGTGCGCGACTAGTAATTGGTCCCGTATATGTAGCAGTAGGGGCTGTGGGTATAACAATGGTATTGATGTCCTCATCACAAGCTAAACTGAATCATAGACATGCTAAATGGGTTGAATTCATTGAAACTTTCCCTTATGTCATTAAACACAAGAAGGGGAAAGAAAATATTATTGCTGATGCATTGTCTTGTCGCTATACTATGCTTTCACAACTTGACTTCAAAATATTTGGTTTGGAGACCATCAAAGATCAATATGTGCATGATGCTGATTTTAAAGATGTAATGCAGAATTGTAAAGAAGGAAGAATGTGGAACAAGTTTGTCGTTAACGATGGATTTGTGTTTGGTGCTAACAAGCTATGCATTCCAGCTAGCTCCGTTCGTCTTTTGTTGTTGCAGGAGGCGCATGGAGGAGGATTAATGGGACACTTTGGCGTGAAGAAGACGGAGGACGTACTTGCTACACATTTCTTTTGGCCAAAGATGAGACGGGATGTTGAGCGTTTTATTGCTCGCTGCACTACATGTCAAAAAGCTAAGTCACGACTCAATCCTCATGGTTTATATATGCCTTTGCCTGTACCTAGTGTTCCTTGGGAGGATATATGTATGGACTTTGTTTTAGGTTTACCTAGAACAAAGAATGGGAGGGATAGCATATTTGTTGTCGTGGATAGATTCTCGAAAATGGCACACTTTATACCATGTCATAAAAGCGATGATGCTGTTAATGTTGCTGATTTGTTCTTTCGTGAAATTATTCGCTTGCATGGTGTGCCAAATACTATTGTTTCAGATCATGATACTAAATTTCTTAGCCACTTCTGGAGATGTGTATGGGCTAAGTTGGTGATGAGGACATCAATACCATTGTTACACCCACAGCCCCTACTGCTACATATACGGGCCCAATTACTAGAGCTTGCGCACGCCAATTAAATTATCAGGTACTTTCGTTTCTTGGTAATGATTCTAATGTTCATGAGAATATGATGCTGCCTAAATTGGATACATTTGTTTTGCTTACAAATGAAGGGCCTAGCTTGGAGAAGGATGAACATTGGAGCAAGAACAAGCATGGAGATGATGCCATGCGCAAGGGGAACAAGAACGGAGTTACAAGTGATGATTTTAGGACTTTGAAGCCACCATAATGGGTGCATGAAGCCTTGGACGAAATATACAAGATGCCACTTCATAAATTTCGTCCCGAGGCTATTATAGGTGCCGCGTCACCTTTTTATTGGGCCAGGCCCATGTAATTTCGAAATACATAAGTATAAGCTATTTTTCGAGTCCGTATGTGTGGGGAAACAAGAGATAGGGTTGATTTCGGACCCCTCCACCAAGGGCCACGAAATTCCCCCTCTCTTCCTCCATATATACAGCCCTTAGGGCACCGTTTAGACTTTGGGTTTTGTTTAGATTAAAAGTTCGCCATAGCTGCAACTTCGCGTACTTCATTTGTGTTCAACGACCAGACAAAGGCGTCACAGAACCCCACCTTGATCAATAAAGCTTTCATCTTATATTCGCAATATCCAGATTGCAATCTCAGTTTCTTGCTTGTTCTTCGTTTGCTCGCAGGAAACAGACCCTCGTGGTCAGGTTGATCGTGCTCCGGCGTGGTCAATAACCTCTCGCAGTTGGTTTAGCGATTGCTAAGGCGCGACGTCCTCGCACGTTCGTAGTCGGATCGTCAAAGTCGACTGCCACCAAAGCGATATCCATCATCTCATCGAAAGACGGGACACCTTTGCCTCTATCAAGTGGTATCAGATTTCCAGGTTGCTCGGTGAGATTTTACAGTTTTTCGTAGTTTAGATCGAGTCTGTTCTTCATACCTATAGTCCACGAAAAAGCCAAAAAAAATTAGGGTTAGTTCATCCCATCCGAACCAATCTAAGCCTTGCATAATCTTTTCTGTATTTGCTTTGTTGAATTTGCGGTTGCATCGTCGTGTCCAGTTGCTGGTCTTAGCGTCTAGTCTTTTAGAGTTTCGAGTTCTGTTCACAGGTTGTCACGTCGCCGCTGTCATATATCACCACCGCATCATCATCGTCGCTGTTGCCATATACCACCACCACATATTCACCGCCAATCTGAATCCATATACGCCACCACATATCCGCCGCCATCACGCCAATCCGAGTTCACCTGCAACATATATCCGCCACCTATCCGTGTTCCACCAGATTCATCTCCGCCACCAGTCCGAGTTCCACCAGATTCATCTCCGCCACCAGTCCTAGTCCAAGTCCAGTAATTGTTGCATTGTTCTCGATTTCCAGATCACGCGATACTCCGAGTCGTGACAGAGAAGGACTCCCCAACTTCCGAGCCATCCGCAGAAGAAAAATAGTTCCAATTTCAAAAAAAAACTAAGTCTGGAAAATTCTGGCTAGGCAGTTTTTAGACCATTTGTAGACTTTTTCGAAAAAAATTTGTTGCGGAGCAAAAAAAAAGAGGAAAAAAAAGTGCAAAAAAAAGAGAAAAAAAATTCAGCGTGTGCTCCTCCCTTGTTTACGTGCCGCGCCGTGATTTTGTTGATGTTCTAGGCTCGCGTCTCTAGCACAGTCTAGCCTAGGACCAGCACAGTACCGTCGTTGAGCGTTTATTCAACTTTGCATCTCTGAATTGATTATTGCTGACCCTTTTTGCTACCATATTATAAGTCTTCCCAGCTCCACATACATCTACGTCGTGCGTTTGACTCTCCCTGGTAATCGCTCTATCCAAGCTTTGAGAGTTTTGACTACAACGGTTGCCGATCACCGCCTGTTGCTGGGTAAGAACTGGTAAGAATTTGAGTTTTGCTTGACGGATTTGTGACACCCACCACCACCACTTGTTCGTAGTCTGTAGGATCATATTCTTGTGTGTTTCTATTGCTGCTAACCATGCCAGGATCACAAGCCGACGAGATTGACTGGGAGAATTTATCGAACAAGGAGCTTCATGATAAGTTTCAGCAAATGATGACTGAACAGGTGCAAGATGTGATGAACAATTTTGAAGGGGCCATGGAGAAGATCACTGGCCTTGAGAAGACGTTCGAAACAAAGCTCGATAACAAGTTTAATGAATTGCTCGCGCGTCTTCCACCACCACCACCCGCTGCACCTAACGCACCTCTCCAACAACAACAACAACGACTACCTCCACGTCGCGAAACAGACCTCCGCTGAGCAAGCCGTGTTCCTCTTGCGTTTGGCCAAACTGTTGGTGCTGCTGTTGATACTTCTGTGGCTCCTGCTGCTGATGCGGAGGAGGATGATTATGTGGGAGATTATGAGGATGAGGTTGATCAAAATCAACACTACGTGCAGCCACCTGTACCACCACCAGCAGGTCGACCTCAGGTATATATTCGTAATGGTAGGCCTGCACCACCACCTCAGGTACGAGATGATGTCCATATTCCTAAACTAAAATTGAATATTCCACCATTTGAGGGTAGATATGTTCCTGATATATATCTTACTTGGGAGTTAGAAACTGAACAACGATTTACATGTTTACAATATCCTGAGGAGAGACGAGTTGCTGCTGCCGTTTGTGCTTTCACTAGTTTTGCATGTGTATGGTGGTCTGAACATTGTAGATTATATCCTATTCCAACTACTTGGGCTGCTTTGAAAACTGCTATGCGTACGCGTTGGGTTCCACCGTATTATCAACGTGAATTGCTTCAAAAATTGCAGCGTTTAAGATAAGGGAAAAATTCTGTAGAAGAATATTATCAGGAATTACAAACTGGCATGCTTAGATGTGGTATTGTTGAGGAGAATGAAGCTATGCTTGCACGTTTTCTGGGTGGATTAAATAGAGAGATTCAGACCATTCTAGACTATAAGGAGTATACTAATATCACTCGTTTATTCCATCTTGCTTGTAAAGCTGAACGTGAAGTGCAGGATCGACAAGCATTGGGGCGAACTAACTTTTCTGCAGGCCGACCTTCATCATGGACACCACGTGCATCTTCTACTTCAACTGCACCAGCACCTCCATCCGGTGCCACCTCCAGCCGTGATACAAGAAAACAGGCACAACCACCATTATCTGCCAAGAGCGCACATGCGGGGCCTGCACAGCGTTCTTCTTCTTCCATGGCATCAACAGGGCACACAAGTGATATTATTTGTCGTCGTTGTAAGGGAGGAGGTCATTATGCGAGAGAATGCAAATCTCCGCGTGTGATGATTGCTACCGTGGATGGTGGATATGAGTCTGCTAGTGACTATGATGAGGAGACTTTAGCTCTTATTACACATGAAGAACATGGTGGAGATGATTCTGATCATGAGACGCAATACATGGCTCCTGAAGACGCTGATAGGTATGAATGTTTAGTTGCTCAACGTGTTTTGAGTGTGCAGATCACACAAGCTGAGCAAAATCAGAGGCACAATTTGTTCCATACCAAGGGAGTTGTGAAGGAACGTTCTGTGCGCGTCATCATAGACGGAGGTAGCTGCAACAACTTGGCTAGCATGGAGATGGTGGAGAAGCTTTCTCTCACCACAAGACCACATCCACATCCTTACTACATCCAATGGTTCAACAATAGCGACAAGGTTAAGGTAACACGTATTGTTCGTGTGCATTTTAGTATCTCTACATATGCTGATTATGTTGATTGTGATGTGGTACCTATGCAAGCATGTTCCTTATTACTTGGTAGACCATGGCAATTTGATAAAAATTCTGTACACCATGGTAGAAACAATCACTATACTCTTGTTCATAAGGATAAAAATATTACTTTGCTTCCTATGACTCCTGATTCCATTTTGAAAGATGATATTAATAGAGCTAATAAAGCAAAACAGGAGACGAATAAGAGTGAAAATCAGATTGTGGCAAAAGAATTTGAGCAACAAATGAAGCCTAATAATAAACCATCTAGTGTTGCTTCTGAAATTAAATTGAAAAGTGCATGTTTATTTGCCACCAAATCTGATATTGATGAGCTAGATTTCAGCAAATCTGTTTGCTATGCTTTTGTGTGCAAAGAGGCATTATTTTCATTCGAGGACGTGCCTTCCTCTTTGCCACCTGGTGTCACTAACATTTTGCAGGAGTTCGTTGACGTCTTTCCACAAGACGTGCCACCGTGATTACCGCCTATTCGAGGGATTGAGCATCAGATTGACTTAATTCCGGTGCTTCACTGCCAAACCGTGCACCATACCGTACCAATCCAGAGGAGACGAAGGAGATTATGCGTCAAGTACAAGAGTTTCTCGACAAAGGTTATATACGCGAATCCCTTAGTCCTTGTGTTGTTCCTATTATTCTAGTGCCGAAAAAGGATGGTACATCACGTATATGTGTTGATTGTAGAGGCATTAATAATATTACTATTCGTTATCGTCATCCTATTCCTAGGCTAGATGATATGCTTGATGAATTGAGTGGCTCTACAATATTCTCCAAAGTTGATTTGCGTAGTGGATACCATCAAATTCGTATGAAATTGGGAGATGAATGGAAAACAACATTCAAAACTAAGTTTGGATTATATGAGTGGTTAGTCATGCCTTTTGGGTTAACTAATGCACCTAGTACTTTCATGAGATTAATGAACGAAGTTTTACGTGCTTTCATTGGACGATTTGTGGTAGTTTACTTTGATGACATATTGATTTATAGCAGATCTTTGGAAGAACATTTGGAATATTTACGTGCTGTTTTTATTGCTCTACGTGATGCACGTTTGTTTGGTAACCTTGGGAAGTGCACCTTTTGCACCGACCGAGTATCTTTTCTTGGCTATGTTGTTACTCCACAGGGAATTGAAGTTGATAAAGCCAAGATTGAAGCTATTGAGAGTTGGCCGCAACCCAAAACGGTCACACAAGTGAGGAGTTTTCTTGGCCTCGCTGGATTCTATAGGCGTTTTGTGAGAGATTTCAGCACCATTGCTGCACCTCTCAATGAGCTTACAAAGAAAGATGTGCCTTTTCTTTGGGGTACCGCACAGGAGAAGCCTTCTCGGTATTGAAAGATAAGTTGACACATGCTCCTTTACTCCAACTTCCTGATTTTAATAAGACTTTTGAGCTTGAATGTGATGCTAGTGGAATTGGATTAGGAGGTGTGCTATTACAAGATGGCAAACCTATTCCATACTTTTCTGAAAAATTGAGTGGGCCTAGTCTGAATTATTCTACTTATGATAAAGAATTATATGCTCTTGTTCGGACTTTAGAAACATGGCAACATTATTTATGGCCCAAAGAATTTGTTATACATTCTGATCATGAATCTTTGGAACATATTAAAAGTCAAGCTAAACTGAATCGTAGACATGCTAAATGGGTTGAATTCATTGAGACTTTTCCTTATGTCATTAAACACAAGAAGGGAAAAGAAAATGTTATTGCTGATGCATTGTCTCGCCGCTATACTATGCTTTCACAACTTGACTTCAAAATATTTGGTTTGGAGACCATCAAAGATCAATATGTGCATGATGCTGATTTTAAAGATGTAATGCAGAATTGTAAAGAAGGAAGAATGTGGAACAAGTTTGTTGTTAACGATGGATTTGTGTTTCGTGCTAACAAGCTATGCATTCCAGCTAGCTCCGTTCGTCTTTTGATGTTGCAGGAGGCGCATGGAGGAGGATTAATGGGACACTTTGGCGTGAAGAAGACAGAGGACGTACTTGCTACACATTTCTTTTGGCCAAAGATGAGACGTGATGTTGAGCGTTTTATTGCTCGCTGCACTACATGTCAAAAAGCTAAGTCACGACTCAATCCTCATGGTTTATATATGCCTTTGCCTGTACCTAGTGTTCCTTGGGAGGATATATCTATGGACTTTGTTTTAGGTTTACCTCGAACAAAGAAGGGGAGGGATAGCATATTTGTTGTCGTGGATAGATTCTCGAAAATGGCACACTTTATACCATGTCATAAAAGCGATGATGTTGTTAATGTTGCTGATTTGTTCTTTCATGAAATTATTCGCTTGCATGGTGTGCCAAATACTATTGTTTCAGATTGTGATACTAAATTTCTTAGCCACTTTTGGAGATGTTTATGGGCTAAGTTGGGGACTAAACTGCTTTTTAGTACTACTTGTCACCCCCAAACTGATGGACAAACTGAAGTAGTCAATAGAACGTTGTCTACTATGCTTAGGGCTGTTTTGAAGAATAATAAGAAAATGTGGGAGGAATGCTTGCCTCATATTGAATTTGCTTATAATCGTTCATTGCATTCTACTACTAAGATGTGCCCTTTTGAAGTTGTGTATGGTTTCCTACCTCGTGCACCTATTGATTTGTTGCCTCTTCCATCTTCGGAGAAGGTTAATTTTGATGCTAAACAACATGCTGAATTGATTTTAAAAATGCATGAGTTAACTAAGGAAAACATTGAGCGCAAAAATGCTAAATATAAACTTGCTGGAGATAAGGGTAGAAAACATGTTGTGTTTGCACCTGGAGATCTTGTTTGGTTACATTTGCGTAAGGATAGATTTCCTGATTTGCGCAAATCAAAGTTAATGCCACGTGCTGATGGTCCCTTTAAGGTGTTAGAGAAAATAAATGATAATGCATATAAACTTGAGCTGCCTGCAGATTTTGGGGTTAGTCCCACTTTTAACATTGCAGATTTGAAGCCTTATTTGGGTGAGGAAGATGAACTTCCGTCGAGGACGACTTCATTTCAAGAAGGGGAGGATGATGAGGACATCAATACAATTGTTACACCCACAGCCCCTGCTGCTATACATACTGGACCAATTACTAGAGCTCGTGCACGCCAACTAAATTACCAGGTACTTTCGTTTCTTGGTAATGATTCTAATGTTCATGAGAATATGATGCTGCCTAAATTGGATACATTTGTTTTGCTTACAAATGAAGGGCCTAGCTTGGAGAAGGATGAACATTGGAGCAAGAACAAAAATGGAGTTACAAGTGATGATTTCAGGACTTTGAAGCCACCATAATGGGTGCATGAAGCCTTGGACGAAATATACAAGATGCCACTTCATAAATTTCGTTCCGAGGCTATTTTAGATACTGCGTCACCTTATTATTGGGCCAGGCCCATGTAATTTCGAAATACATAAGTATAGGCTATTTTTAGAGTCCGTATGTGTGGGGAAACAAGAGATAGGGTTGATTTCGGACCCCTCCACCAAGGGCCACGAAATTCCCCCCTCTTCCTCCATATATACAGCCCTTAGGGCATCGTTTAGACTTTGGGTTTTGTTTAGATTAAAAGTTCGCCATAGCTGCAACTTCGCGTACTTCGTTTGTGTTCAACGACCAGACAAAGGCGTCACAGAACCCCACCTTGATCAATAAAGCTTTCATCTTATATTTGCAATATCCAGATTGCAATCTTAGTTTCTTGCTTGTTCTTCGTTTGCTCGCAGGAAACAGACCCTCGTGGTCAGGTTGATCGTGCTCCGGCGTGGTCAATAACCTCTCGGAGTTGGTTTAGCGATTGCTAAGGCGCGACGTCCACGCACGTTCGTAGTCGGATCGTCAAAGTCGACTGCCACCAAAGCGATATCCATCATCTCATCGAAAGACGGGACACCTTTGCCTCTATCATCGATGCACTACATGTCAAAAAGCTAAGTCACGACTCAATCCTCATGGTTTATATATGCCTTTGCCTGTACCTAGTGTTCCTTGGGAGGATATATCTATGGACTTTGTTTTAGGTTTACCTCGAACAAAGAAGGGGAGGGATAGCATATTTGTTGTTGTGGATAGATTCTCGAAAATGGCACACTTTATACCATGTCATAAAAGCGATGATGCTGTTAATGTTGCTGATTTGTTCTTTCGTGAAATTATTCGCTTGCATGTGTGCCAAATACTATTGTTTCAAATCGTGATACTAAATTTCTTAGCCACTTTTGGAGATGTTTATGGGCTAAGTTGGGGACTAAACTGCTTTTTAGTACTACTTGTCACCCCCAAACTGATGGACAAACTGAAGTAGTCAATAGAACGTTGTCTACTATGCTTAGGGCTGTTTTGAAGAATAATAAGAAAATGTGGGAGGAATGCTTGCCTCATATTGAATTTGCTTTTAATCGTTCATTGCATTCTACTACTAAGATGTGCCCTTTTGAAGTTGTGTATGGTTTCCTACCTCGTGCACCTATTGATTTGTTGCCTATTCCATCTTCGGAGAAGGTTAATTTTGATGCTAAACAACGTGCTGAATTGATTTTAAAAATGCATGAGTTAACTAAGGAAAACATTGAGTGTATGAATGCTAAATATAAACTTGCTGGAGATAAGGGTAGAAAACATGTTGTGTTTGCACCTGGAGATCTTGTTTGGTTACATTTGCGTAAGGATAGATTTCCTGATTTGCGCAAATCAAAGCTAATGCCACGTGCTGATGGTCCCTTTAAGGTGTTAGAGAAAATAAATGCTAATGCATATAAACTTGAGCTGCCTGCAGATTTTGGGGTTAGTCCCACTTTTAAAATTGCAGATTTGAAGCCTTATTTGGGTGAGGAAGATGAGTTTCCGTCGAGGACGACTTCATTTCAAGAAGGGGAGGATGATGAGGACATCAATACCATTGTTACACCCACAGCCCCTACTGCTACATATACGGGACCAATTACTAGAGCTCGCGCACGCCAATTAAATTATCAGGTACTTTCGTTTCTTGGTAATGATTCTAATATTCATGAGAATATGATGCTGCCTAAATTGGATACATTTGTTTTGCTTACAAATGAAGGGCCTAGCTTGGAGAAGGATGAACATTGGAGCAAGAACAAGCATGAAGATGATGCCATGCGCAAGGGCAACAAGAACGGAGTTACAAGTGATGGTTTCAGGACTTTGAAGCCACCATAATGGGTGCATGAAGCCTTGGACGAAATATACAAGATGCCACTTCATAAATTTCGTCCCGAGGCTATTATAGGTGCTGCGTCACCTTTTTATTGGGCTAGGCCCATGTAATTTCGAAATACATAAGTATAGGCTATTTTTCGAGTCCGTATGTGTGGGGAAACAAGAGATAGGGTTGATTTCGTACCCCTCCACCAAGGGCCACGAAATTCCCCCTCTCTTCCTCCATATATACAGCCCTTAGGGCACCGTTTAGACTTTGGGTTTTGTTTAGATTAAAAGTTCGCCATAGCTGCAACTTCGCATACTTCGTTTGTGTTCAACGACCAGACAAAGGTGTCACAGAACCCCACCTTGATCAATAAAGCTTTCATCTTATATTCGCAATATCCAGATTGCAATCTCAGTTTCTTGCTTGTTCTTCGTTTGCTCGCAGGAAACAGACCCTCGTGGTCAGGGTGATCGTGCTCCGGCGTGGTCAATAACCTCTCGGAGTTGGTTTAGCGATTGCTAAGGCGCGACGTCCTCGCACGTTCGTAGTCGGATCGTCAAAGTCGACTGCCACCAAAGCGATATCCATCATCTCATCGAAAGACGGGACACCTTTGCCTCTATCAGTTGGGGACTAAACTGCTTTTTAGTACTACTTGTCACCCCCAAACTGATGGACAAACTGAAGTAGTCAATAGAACGTTGTCTACTATGCTTAGGGCTGTTTTGAAGAATAATAAGAAAATGTGGGAGGAATGCTTGCCTCATATTGAATTTGCTTATAATCGTTCATTGCATTCTACTACTAAGATGTGCCCTTTTGAAGTTGTGTATGGTTTCCTACCTCGTGCACCTATTGATTTGTTGCCTATTCCATCTTCGGAGAAGGTTAATTTTGATGCTAAACAACGTGCTGAATTGATTTTAAAAATGCATGAGTTAACTAAGGAAAACATTGAGCGTATGAATGCTAAATATAAACTTGCTGGAGATAAGGGTAGAAAACATGTTGTGTTTGCACCTGGTTATCTTGTTTGGTTACATTTGCGTAAGGATAGATTTCCTGATTTGCGCAAATCAAAGCTAATGCAACGTGCTGATGGTCCCTTTAAGGTGTTAGAGAAAATAAATGATAATACATATAAACTTGAGCTGCCTGCAGATTTTGGGGTTAGTCCCACATTTAACATTGCAGATTTGAAGCCTTATTTGGGTGAGGAAGATGAGCTTCCGTCGAGGACGACTTCATTTCAAGAAGGGGAGGATGATGAGGACATCAATACCATTGTTACACCCACAGCCCCTACTGCTACATATACGGGACCAATTACTAGAGCTCGCGCACGCCAATTAAATTATCAGGTACTTTCGTTTCTTGGTAATGATTCTAATATTCATGAGAATATGATGCTGCCTAAATTGGATACATTTGTTTTGCTTACAAATGAAGGGCCTAGCTTGGAGAAGGATGAACATTGGAGCAAGAACAAGCATGGAGATGATGCCATGCTCAAGGGGAACAAGAATAGAGTTACAAGTGATGATTTCAGGACTTTGAAGCCACCATAATGGGTGCATGAAGCATTGGACGAAATATACAAGATGCCACTTCATAAATTACGTCCCGAGGCTATTATAGGTGCTGCGTCACCTTTTTATTGGGACAGGCCCATGTAATTTCGAAATACATAAGTATAGGCTATTTCTAGAGTCCGTATGTGTGGGGAAACAAGAGATAGGGTTGATTTCGGACCCCTCCACCAAGGGCCACGAAATTCCCCCTCCCTTCCTCCATATATACAGCTCTTAGGGCACCGTTTAGACTTTGGGTTTTGTTTAGATTAAAAGTTCGCCATAGCTGCAACTTCGCGTACTTCGTTTGTGTACAACGACCAGACAAAGGCGTCACAGAACCCCACCTTGATCAATAAAGCTTTCATCTTATATTCGCAATATCCAGATTGCAATCTTAGTTTCTTGCTTGTTCTTCGTTTGCTCGCAGGAAACAGACCCTCGTGGTCAGGTTAATCGTGCTCCGGCGTGGTCAATAACCTCTTGGAGTTGGTTTAGCGATTGCTAAGGCGCGACGTCCTCGCACGTTCGTAGTCGGATCGTCAAAGTCGACTTCCACCAAAGCGATATCCATCATCTCATTGAAAGACGGGACACCTTCGCCTCTATCAGAACCCCACCTTGATCAATAAAGCTTTCATCTTATATTCGCAATATCCAGATTGCAATCTCAGTTTCTTGCTTGTTCTTCGTTTGCTCGCAGGAAACCGACCCTCGTGGTCAGGTTGATCGTGCTCCGGCGTGGTCAATAACCTCTCGGAGTTGGTTTAGCGATTGCTAAGGCGCGACGTCCTCGCACGTTCGTAGTCGGATCGTCAAAGTCGACTTCCACCAAAGCGAAATCCACCATCTCATCGAAAGACGGGACACCTTTGCCTCTATCACGGAGAGATGTAGGTGCAAATGTCTCCATGCGCGGTCGCGTAGCTTGACTCGGAGTATGAGTCCAATATGGGCGCCGTCTTCATGTTGTTGAAGTGGTTCGCGCGCGTCGCTGTGGTCGAAGGGGATGGCCCTTGCTCAACCGTCTTGTCACCGTCTTGGTGTGGGAGTTCCATATGATGTGGCACCTCATAACTCCTCCATGACCGAAGGGAGTTTCCCATGCTCGGCCATCTTCCTTGGGGGGCTTCCGAAGATGGAAGTGTCGCCCTCACTCGTAGGTAGTCGCCTTGGACTTGATGAAGTCGATGTAGGCGTACACGTGGGAAGTAGGCGAAGATGCCATACGTCCAAAGGCGAAGATGCCTTGAGAACACTTGGCGAAGATGCCGAAGTGGTTGTTGTAGCCGTATCGCCGTCTTGGTGGTGGTCATCTCGCGGTCTTCTTGTGTGCTCTTGGAGCTTGGACATGGCGTGAAGTAGGGCTTGTTGGGACTTGTGCACTTGCGCTTGTAGAACATCTTCATGATGATGATGTCGTTGTCGTGCTTGAGCTCGTAGTAGATGTCGTTCGTCGTCGTTGTACACATGATTCTTGGAGGTGACTTGCCCTTCATGACGATGTTGATCACGAATGTGATGGTGGTCGCCATGTAGATGTGGACGAGGATGATTTGCACGTGCGTCTTTTTCGCGTTACGAAGACTTGTGGCTTGAACGTCGTCGTCTTGAGGATGATGAAGTGGAGGAAGACTTGATCAAGGCCCGAATCTCTTCCATCCTCGCATCTTGCTCCTCTTTATGTGCGGCAAGCTTGTTGTCGATGGAGATGTTCTCGATGCGCTCTCACAATCTTGATTGTGCGCCTTGCACTTGTCGTTGTAGATCGAAGATAGACGCTTTGGTGATGTAGTTGTTCATGCCGTCATTGTTATCGAGGACCGGAGAGGAAATGCCTTGCCTATCCATCACAAGACTCGAGCAAATATGAGTGGGAGAAAGAGAAGAACTTATACCAATGTACCTTGACCGATGTTGACAATGAATCAAGTTCACTCAAATGCGGACAATGAAATAGCACTATTGGTACCAATCCTTGTCGGTTCTCACACCTACACAAGTAAAGCTTATAGTGGAGCTCGGTGAGGATAGTGTCACAAAAATTTAATGCAAAATGTTAGCAAGAGTCAATAATGTTGAAAGAGATTCACAAATTCGCAAGCGAAACAAGTAGACCAATAGCAATATGGAAGGCACACGGAACCACACACACGGATAGATAAATGGGGGCATGCAACCAAGGAATGAGCACAAAATGTGGAATCCACGGAAAACGCTCGTGTTGCACAACTCAAGAGAGACGCTAGCACGATTGCTCAATAGGCGGATACGACACTTGTGCACAACCTATAAAATGCAAAATGGATAAACTTCTATCCCAAGTATGCTATTATGTATGGTTCCCGGTGTTTCTCTCAAGATGATCCAAGATGATCGGTTATGACAATCATATATGCAATGTGGTATGATGCTATGGCACTTGCTTACAAGCTTCTTTGCTTTCTCTTTCTCTTTTGCTTAAAAGCTTTATTTATCTTTTTTTTCTATGGCCACTTTGCACAATGCACAAACCAAGATAGCAATTGTGTATATGCGGGAACAAACTTGTGACACTGATAGAGGCAAAGGTGTCCCGTCTTTCGATGAGATGATGGATATCGCTTTGGTGGAAGTCGACTTTGATGATCCGACTACGAACGTGCGAGGACGTCGCGCCTTAGCAATCGCTAAACCAACTCCGAGAGGTTATTGACCACGCCGGAGCACGATCAACCTGACCACGAGGGTCTGTTTCCTGCGAGCAAACGAAGAACAAGCAAGAAACTAAAATTGCAATCTGGATATTGCGAATATAAGATGAAAGCTTTATTGATCAAGGTGGGGTTCTGTGACGCCTTTGTCTGGTTGTTGAACACAAACGAAGTACGTGAAGTTGCAGCTATGGCGAACTTTTAATCTAAACAAAACCCAAAGTCTAAACGGTGCCCTAAGGGCTGTATATATGGAGGAAGAGAGAGGGAATTTCGTGGCCCTTTGTGGAGGTGATGAGGACATGACTACCTTGGATACGACCAAAAATATTGCATGCATGCGTATTTGGCAGGTGATTTCTAGTGCAAACTATTCAATAATCTATTTATGTTATCCAGAACAAAAATACTTCACACACTTTTGTGTTTTGTCTAATTGCAGGTGTATGGGATATTTGTACAATTCACATATGAAGATAAGGGAGAAAGAGATGTTTAAGTGCTGTTCAAAAAGTTCTTTCACGTCACGTTTGGGCCAAGAGAAGATAGAGTCCAAGTCTCTCACGTTCTGGATTCAGATTCAGACTGCACAGACATACCTGACTCAAAACGCCAACAACTTTTTCATACGGACTCCGAATTGGGTGATTCTTTTTTTGTTGGGTTCTAGATTTGGTGCTCTTTGCAGCCCAGTTGGACTCACCTTCAAATTCGTCCGGAGCGTTGAGATATCGACGAAACAATCAGACGCTGCAGCAGAATCCGAGTCAAACAACAAGTCCAAAGGTGTTGCATCACCTCCACTTGGGCCCATTGGCCTTGTACGACCTAGGGTTCGTTTTAGGCTGCCTTGGGACGTCCTCCCACCTCCTAGGCCGCCACCCCTTGCTCCTATATAAGTAGATCCATCTAGTAGCTTTTTCCTGGGGATTTGTTTAGTTAAAAGTTAGCCAGTGCAACTTCGTGTACTTCGTTTGTGTCCAACGACCAGACCAAGACCGCTTACGGATCCCCACCTTTATCAATACTTCATACGTATTTGCAATATTCAGATTGCTTTTATCATATTCTTGCTCGTTCTTCGATTGCTTGCAGGAATAGACCTTCGTGGTCAGGTTGATAGTGCACCGGCGTGGTCAATAACCTCTGGAGATTGGTTTAGCGATTGCTAAGGCGCAACGTCGTGCATGTTTGTAGTCGGATCGTCAAAGTCGTCTCCACCAAATCGATAGTTACCATCTCACCAAAAGATCGGGACACTCCCGCCTCTATCAAGTGGTATCAGTTTTCAGGTTGCTCGGTGAGAATTTCCAGTTTTCCTAGATTAGATTTATTTTCTTACCTATTGTCCAAGAAAAAGCCACAAAAAAAAAGTTAGATCTATTCATCCTTTCTCCAAGCCAGTCTGAGCCTTTGCAATTTTCTTTTCATTGTATGCATTATTGAATTATTGGTTGCATCATCGCGTCGACTTCCTGGTCTTAGTGTCTAGTTCGTTTAGAGTTTCGAGTTCTTTTCACATTAGTCATGCCGCCGCTGCATCGTTAGCCCTTCCGTTGTTCATCATCCATCCATCAGTTTCCACCACGTGCTACCCACCGTTCATTGTCATAATCATAGTTGAGATCATTCACATCTTCGCTTGATCCAATCTGCATCTTATCTAGTTTGTTTGGAACGAGAGAGAGAAAAAAAAGAAGGAGAAAAAAAAGAGAAAAAAAAGTAAAAAAAAAAGTCGAAGAAAAAAAAAGGAAAAAAGTGTAAGGAAAAAAAAGAGAGAAAAAAAAACAAAATTCGGATCTATCTAGACTCAATCTCGTAGTTGAATTCGGATTGGAATCTGTTTTGTGCACTGTTTAGTAAAACAGGCATAACTTCCTCATACGAAGTCCGTTTTGGCTCCACAAGTACTCAAATTAAAGCTAGCGACTAGACGCATTTGAATAGTTACAAAAGCTAGTTCAATATTTGGCGCCTCAAAATCAGCTTCTAAATAGGTCTTTTTGCCCTCCAAAGTTCGCGCATACAGTTTGTTCCAGTTTTTCAGGCCAGTTTTAGAATTCTTTGACTCCTCATATCAATTCGGAATTGAGTGATTCTTTCTGCATTGGGAAGCTTGAGTTAGTAGAAAACTTTTCAAGAGGAAAATTGGAGAGAGAGTTGTTATATATCCTGCTTGGCAGTTGTTATTCATCATTATCTTTACTGCCGTTGTGATCTTCACTTATATCTTGCTGTCCAGAGCTACTTATCCTTCATTGATGCTAGTTGTGCTATGCCGTGACCTCATTGGTGTTCTAGGCTCGCGTCTCTAGTCCGGTCTAGCCTAGGACCAACACAGTACCGTCGTTGAACGTTTATTCAACATTGCATCTTTGAATTGATTATTGCTAATCTTTTGCTACCATATATAGCCAACCCAGCTCCACTTATTTCTACACCGTGTATATGTACGTTCCCCTGGCAATCGCTTTACACAATCTTCAGAGTTAATTGACACCGCTGGTTGCCTGTCACCACCTGCCGCATGGTAAGAACTTGTAAGATATTGATATTTGCTTTACTGTGAGCAATTTACAACCACACCCTAGTAGTGCATAGGAACATTATTCTCGAATTTTGTTTCTTGTTTCTACTAATCATGACAGGTTCCGGAGAAAGAAGTTTTTGGACGACGAATACATCTTCACCATCACGAGAGTTGGGACAACACACACAAGCACATGGTCAGGTTATCTCTTTACCATCATTTGAGGGTAGATTTAATCCTGCTATTTATCTAGCTTGGGAGTTTGAAGTAGAACAAGTTTTTAGTTACCATGACTTTTCCGAACATGAGCGAGTACGAGCTGCCACTAGAGCATTTACTGGTTTTGCTTCTATTTGGTGGAGTGTGCATTGCAAGAAAAACATTGATAACCAACCCACAACTTGGAAAGATTTGAAACATGTAATGAGACAACAATTTTTCCCTCGTTACTATCGTCGTGAATTGCTTCGCAAATTTGAACAATTTAAACAAGGCAATAACACTGTTCATGCTTACTACCAAGAGTTCAAATCTTATATGTGTCATTGTGACATAGAAGAATCTGAGGATGATACAATGAATAGATTTTTTGGTGGTTTGAACCATGATATTCAGGCAAGATTTTGGTATATTCCTCGTTGCATTACTGGTATGTATGTTCATGCTTGTACCTTTGAGAGACAGTTACAGGAGGATGCATTGGGTGACTACAACAACTACTATTCCAATTCATGCTCACTACCATCGGTTGATTCCTCCACCATTGCACCTACTAGAGCAGCCACACCTCAGATTATGAGTGCGACATCATCTCAAGTGTATGGTGCATTGTCATTGTCCATACCGACATCAGCTACGTCTTTGCGACAAGGTAACAGTATATGTATTGATGATATAACTTCACATGAGAATGATGCATCCCTAATTAACTTAAATACATCATGTGTTGAGTTACCTGTTGATTTGAGCACGCCACCTATTTTAGAGAATCATGTTACTATCATGAATGCATCATGTGATCAAACAACTGAAATACCAACAATTTTGAGTGCACCCATTGAATTAACTATTGATGCAAAAGAATCAATGTTTAATCATTTTGATATGACCTCTAATCTTGCTGATGATTCTGTGTCCAGTGACTTACTGCATGTTTGCTTATTTAAGCATGTTGTAGCATTTAAATTTGATGCAAATAAGGTTTATTCACCAACGTTGGGATGGTTTAATGATGAATATTGTCAATCTTTTGATAGGAATAAGAGCTTCACTTATATGTGCAAACCGAGTTGCAATATTTTCATGCCTTCTACTTATGATAATATTTTGGCTTTATATTTTATGATCTATGAAAGTTACTCATCTATACATGTGTCATATGTGCAAAAATCAAGGGAAGTAAAAATGGATGACATATACATATACAACATGTATACCTTGTCTCTTTTGTTAGCCACATTTCAGATTAAGCAATGCCGAGGACGGCTTTGTTTTCAAAAAGGGGAGGATGATGAGGACATGACTACCTTGGATACGACCAAAAATATTGCATACATGCATATTTGTCAGGTGATTTCTAGTGCAAACTATTCAATAATCTATTTATGTTATCCAGAAGAAAAATACTTCACACACTTTTGTGTTTTGTCTAATTGCAGGTGTATGGGATATTTGTACAATTCACATATGAAGATAAGGGAGAAAGAGATGTTTAAGTGCTGTTCAAAAAGTTCTTTCACGTCACTTTTGGGCCAAGAGAAGATAGAGTCCAAGTCTCTCACGTTCTGGATTCAGATTCGGACTGCACAGACATACCTGACTCAAAACGCCAACAACTTTTTCATACGGACTCCGAATTGGGTGATTCTTTTTTTGTTGGGTTCTAGATTTGGTGCTCTTTGCAGCCCAGTTGGACTCACCTTCAAATTCGTCCGGAGCGTTGAGATATCGACGAAACAATCAGACGCTGCAGCAGAATCCGAGTCAAACAACAAGTCCAAAGGTGTTGCATCACCTCCACTTGGGCCCATTGGCCTTGTACGACCTAGGGTTCGTTTTAGGCTGCCTTGGGACGTCCTCCCACCTCCTAGGCCGTCACCCCTTGCTCCTATATAAGTAGATCCATCTAGTAGCTTTTTCCTGGGGATTTGTTTAGTTAAAAGTTAGCCAGTGCAACTTCGTGTACTTCGTTTGTGTCCAACGACCAGACCAAGACCGCTTACGGATCCCCACCTTTATCAATACTTCATACGTATTTGCAATATTCAGATTGCTTTTATCATATTCTTGCTCGTTCTTCGATTGCTTGCAGGAATAGACCTTCGTGGTCAGGTTGATAGTGCACCGGCGTGGTCAATAACCTCTGGAGATTGGTTTAGCGATTGCTAAGGCGCAACGTCGTGCACGTTTGTAGTCGGGACACTCCCGCCTCTATCAAATCGATAGTTACCATCTCATCGAAAGATCGAGACACTCCCGCCTCTATCAGGAGGGGTCCGAAATCAACCCTATCTCTTGTTTCCCCACACATACGGACTCTAAAAATAGCCTATACCTATGTATTTCGAAATTACATGGGCCTGGCCCAATAAAAAGGTGACGCAGCACCTATAATAGCCTCGGGACGAAATTTATGAAGTGGCATCTTGTATATTTCGTCCAAGGCTTCAAGCACCCATTATGGTGGCTTCAAAGTCCTGAAATCATCACTTGTAACTCCGTTCTTGTTCCCCTTGCGCATGGCATCATCTCCATGCTTGTTCTTGCTCCAATGTTCATCCTTCTCCAAGCTAGGCCCTTCATTTGTAAGCAAAACAAATGTATCCAATTTAGGCAGCATCATATTCTCATGAACATTAGAATCATTACCAAGAAACGAAAGTACCTGATAATTTAATTGGCGTGCGCGAGCTCTAGTAATTGGTCCCGTATATGTAGCAGTAGGGGCTGTGGGTGTAACAATGGTATTGATGTCCTCATCATCCTCCCCTTCTTGAAATGAAGTCGTCCTCGACGGAAACTCATCTTCCTCACCCAAATAAGGCTTCAAATCTACAATGTTAAAAGTGGGACTAACCCCAAAATCTGCAGGTAGCTCAAGTTTATATGCATTATCATTTATTTTCTCTAACACCTTAAAGGGACCATCAGCACGTGGCATTAGCTTTGATTTGCGCAAATCAGGAAATCTATCCTTACGCAAATGTAACCAAACAAGATCTCCAGGTGCAAACACAACATGTTTTCTACCCTTATCTCCAGCAAGTTTATATTTAGCATTCATACGCTCAATGTTTTCCTTAGTTAACTCATGCATTTTTAAAATCAATTCAGCATGTTGTTTAGCATCAAAATTAACCTTCTCCGAAGATGGAAGAGGCAACAAATCAAGAGGTGCACGAGGTAGGAAACCATACACAACTTCAAAAGGGCACATCTTAGTAGTAGAATGCAATGAACGATTATAAGCAAATTCAATATGAGGCAAGCATTCCTCCCACATTTTCTTATTATTCTTCAAAACAGCCCTAAGCATAGTAGACAACATTCTATTGACTACTTCAGTTTGTCCATCAGTTTGGGGGTGACAAGTAGTACTAAAAAGCAGTTTAGTCCCCAACTTAGCCCATAAACATCTCCAAAAGTGGCTAAGAAATTTAGTATCACGATCTGAAACAATAGTATTTGGCACACCATGCAAGCGAATAATTTCACGAAAGAACAAATCAGCAACATTAACAGCATCATCGCTTTTATGACATGGTATAAAGTGTGCCATTTTCGAGAATCTATCCACGACAACAAATATGCTATCCCTCCCCTTCTTTGTTCGAGGTAAACCTAAAACAAAGTCCATAGATATATCCTCCCAAGGAACACTAGGTACAGGCAAGGGCATATATAAACCATGAGGATTGAGTCGTGACTTAGCTTTTTGACATGTAGTGCATCGAGCAATAAAACGCTCAACATCCCGTCTCATCTTTGGCCAAAAGAAATGTGTAGCAAGTACGTCCTCCGTCTTCTTCACGCCAAAGTGTCCCATTAATCCTCCTCCATGCGCCTCCTGCAACAACAAAAGACGAACGGAGCTAGCTGGAATGCATAGCTTGTTAGCACGAAACACAAATCCATCGTTAACGACAAACTTGTTCCACATTCTTCCTTCTTTACAATTCTGCATTACATCTTTAAAATCAGCATCATGCACATATTGATCTTTGATGGTCTTCAAACCAAATATTTTGAAGTCAAGTTGTGAAAGCATAGTATAGCGACGAGACAATGCATCAGCAATAACATTTTCTTTTCCCTTCTTGTGTTTAATGACATAAGGGAAAGTCTCAATGAATTCAACCCATTTAGCATGTCTACGATTCAGTTTAGCTTGACTTTTAATATGTTTCAAAGATTCATGATCAGAATGTATAACAAATTCTTTGGGCCATAAATAATGTTGCCATGTTTCTAAAGTCCGAACAAGAGCATATAATTCTTTATCATAAGTAGAATAGTTCAGACTAGGCCCACTCAATTTTTCAGAAAAGTATGCAACAGGTTTGCCATCTTGTAATAACACACCTCCTAATCCAATTCCACTAGCATCACATTCAAGCTCAAAAGTCTTATTAAAATCAGGAAGTTGGAGTAAAGGAGCATGTGTCAACTTATCTTTCAATACCGTGAAGGCTTCTTCCTGTGCGGTACCCCAAAGAAAAGGCACATCTTTCTTTGTAAGCTTATTGAGAGGTGCAGCAATGGTGCTGAAATCTCTCACAAAACGCCTATAGAATCCAGCGAGGCCAAGAAAACTCCTGATAGAGGCAAAGGTGTCCCGTCTTTCGATGAGATGGTGGATTTCGCTTTGGTGGAAGTCGACTTTGACGATCCGACTACGAACGTGCGAGGACGTCGCGCCTTAGCAATCGCTAAACCAACTCCGAGAGGTTATTGACCACGCCGGAGCACGATCAACCTGACCACGAAGGTCTGTTTCCTGCGAGCAAACGAAGAACAAGCAAGAAACTAAGATTGCAATCTGGATATTGCGAATATAAGATGAAAGCTTTATTGATCAAGGTGGGGTTCTGTGACGCCTTTGTCTGGTCGTTGAACACAAACGAAGTACGCGAAGTTGCAGCTATGGCGAACTTTTAATCTAAACAAAACCCAAAGTCTAAACGATGCCCTAAGGGCTGTATATATGGAGGAAGAGGGGGGGAATTTCGTGGCCCTTGGTGGAGGGGTCCGAAATCAACCCTATCTCTTGTTTCCCCACACATACGGACTCTAAAAATAGCCTGTACTTATGTATTTCGAAATTACATGGGCCTGGCCCAATAATAAGGTGACGCAGCACCTAAAATAGCCTCGGGACGAAATTTATGAAGTGGCATCTTGTATATTTCGTCCAAGGCTTCATGCACCCATTATGGTGGCTTCAAAGTCCTGAAATCATCACTTGTAACTCCGTTCTTGTTCCCCTTGCGCATGCCATCATCTCCATGCTTGTTCTTGCTCCAATGTTCATCCTTCTCCAAGCTAGGCCCTTCATTTGTAAGCAAAACAAATGTATCCAATTTAGGCAGCATCATATTCTCATGAACATTAGAATCATTACCAAGAAACGAAAGTACCTGGTAATTTAGTTGGCGTGCATGAGCTCTAGTAATTGGTCCAGTATGTATAGCAGCAGGGGCTGTGGGTGTAACAATTGTATTGATGTCCTCATCATCCTCCCCTTCTTGAAATGAAGTCATCCTCGACGGAAGTTCATCTTCCTCACCCAAATAAGGCTTCAAATCTGCAATGTTAAAAGTGGGACTAACCCCAAAATCTGCAGGCAGCTCAAGTTTATATGCATTATCATTTATTTTCTCTAACACCTTAAAGGGACCATCAGCACGTGGCATTAACTTTGATTTGAGCAAATCAGGAAATCTATCCTTACGCAAATGTAACCAAACAAGATCTCCAGGTGCAAACACAACATGTTTTCTACCCTTATCTCCAGCAAGTTTATATTTAGCATTCATACGCTCAATGTTTTCCTTAGTTAACTCATGCATTTTTAAAATCAATTCAGCATGTTGTTTAGCATCAAAATTAACCTTCTCCGAAGATGGAAGAGGCAACAAATCAATAGGTGCACGAGGTAGGAAACCATACACAACTTCAAAAGGGCACATCTTAGTAGTAGAATGCAATGAACGATTATAAGCAAATTCAATATGAGGCAAGCATTCCTCCCACATTTTCTTATTATTCTTCAAAACAGCCCTAAGCATAGTAGACAATGTTCTATTGACTACTTCAGTTTGTCCATCAGTTTGGGGGTGACAAGTAGTACTAAAAAGCAGTTTAGTCCCCAACTTAGCCCATAAACATCTCCAAAAGTGGCTAAGAAATTTAGTATCACGATCTGAAACAATCGTATTTGGCACACCATGCAAGCGAATAATTTCACGAACGAACAAATCAGCAACATTAACAGCATCATCGCTTTTATGACATGGTATAAAGTGTGCCATTTTCGAGAATCTATCCATGACAACAAATATGCTATCCCTCCCCTTCTTTGTGCGAGGTAAACCTAAAACAAAGTCCATCGATATATCCTCCCAAGGAACACTAGGTACAGGCAAAGGCATATATAAACCATGAGGATTGAGTCGTGACTTAGCTTTTTGACATGTAGTGCATCGAGCAATAAAACGCTCAACATCCCGTCTCATCTTTGGCCAAAAGAAATGTGTAGCAAGTACGTCCTCCGTCTTCTTCACACCAAAGTGTCCCATTAATCCTCCTCCATGCGCCTCCTGCAACAACAAAAGACGAACGGAGCTAGCTGGAATGCATAGCTTGTTAGCACGAAACACAAATCCATCGTTAACGACGAACTTGTTCCACATTCTTGATAGAGGCAAAGGTGTCCCATCTTTCGATGAGATGATGGATATCGCTTTGGTGGCAGTCGACTTTGACGATCCGACTACGAACATGCGAGGACGTCACGCCTTAGCAATCGCTAAACCAACTCCGAGAGGTTATTGACCACGCCGGAGCACGATCAACCTGACCACGAGGGTCTGTTTCCTGCAAGCAAACGAAGAACAAGCAAGAAACTGAGATTGCAATCTGGATATTGCGAATATAAGATGAAAGCGTTATTGATCAAGGTGGGATTCTGTGACGCCTTTGTCTGGTCGTTGAACACAAACGAAGTACGCGAAGTTGCAGCTATGGCGAACTTTAATCTAAACAAAACCCCCAAAATCTAAACGGTGCCCTAAGGGCTGTATATATGGAGGAAGAGAGGGGAATTTCGTGGCCCTTGGTGGAGGGGTCCGAAATCAACCCTATCTCTTGTTTCCCCAAACATACGGACTCTAAAAATAGCCTATACTTATGTATTTCGAAATTACATGGGCCTGGCCCAATAAAAAGGTGACGCAGCACCTATAATAGCCTCGGGACGAAATTTATGAAGTGGCATCTTGTATATTTCGTCCAAGGCTTCATGCACCCATTATGGTGGCTTCAATGTCCTGAAATCATCACTTGTAACTCCATTCTTGTTCCCCTTGCGCATGCCATCATCTCCATGCTTGTTCTTGCTCCAATGTTCATCCTTCTCCAAGCTAGGCCCTTCATTTGTAAGCAAAACAAATGTATCCAATTTAGGCAGCATCATATTCTCATGAACATTAGAATCATTACCAAGAAACGAAAGTACCTGATAATTTAATTGGTGTGCGCGAGCTCTAGTAATTGGTCCCGTATATGTAGCAGTAGGGGCTGTGGGTGTAACAATGGTATTGATGTCCTCATCAATTCTTCCTTCTTTACAATTCTGCATTACATCTTTAAAATCAGCATCATGCACATATTGATCTTTGATGGTCTCCAAACCAAATATTTTGAAGCCAAGTTGTGAAAGCATAGTATAGCGGCGAGACAATGCATCAGCAATAACATTTTCTTTTCCCTTCTTGTGTTTAATGACATAAGGAAAAGTCTCAATGAATTCAACCCATTTAGCATGTCTACGATTCATTTTAGCTTGACTTTTAATATGTTTCAAAGATTCATGATCAGAATGTATAACAAATTCTTTGGGCCATAAATAATGTTGCCATGTTTCTAAAGTCCGAACAAGAGCATATAATTCTTTATCATAAGTAGAACAATTCAGACTAGGCCCACTCAATTTTTCAGAAAAGTATGCAATAGGTTTGCCATCTTGTAATAACACACCACCTAATCCAATTCCACTAGCATCACATTCAAGCTCAAAAGTCTTATTAAAATCAGGAAGTTGGAGTAAAGGAGCATGTGTCAACTTATCTTTCAATACCGAGAAGGCTTCTTCCTGTTCAGTACCCCAAAGAAAAGGCACATCTTTCTTTGTAAGCTCATTGAGAGGTGCAACAATGGTGCTGAAGTCTCTCACAAAACGCCTATAGAATCCAGCGAGGCCAAGAAAACTCCTCACTTGTGTGACCGTTTTGGGTTGCGGCCAACTCTCAATAGCTTCAATCTTGGCTTTATCAACTTCAATTCCCTGCGGAGTAACAACATAGCCAAGAAAAGATACTCGGTCGGTGCAAAAGGTGCACTTCCCAAGGTTACCAAACAAACGTGCATCACGTAGAGCAATAAAAACAGCACGTAAATATTCCAAATGCTCTTCCAAAGATCTGCTATAAATCAATATGTCATCAAAGTAAACTACCACAAATCGTCCAATGAAAGCACGTAAAACTTCGTTCATTAATCTCATGAAAGTACTAGGTGCATTAGTTAACCCAAAAGGCATGACTAACCACTCATATAATCCAAACTTAGTTTTGAATGCTGTTTTCCATTCATCTCCCAATTTCATACGAATTTGATGGTATCCACTACGCAAATCAACTTTGGAGAATATTGTAGGGCCACTCAATTCATCAAGCATATCATCTAGTGATGAGGACATCAATACAATTGTTACACCCACAGCCCCTGCTGCTATACATACTGGACCAATTACTAGAGCTCGTGCACGCCAACTAAATTACCAGGTACTTTCGTTTCTTGGTAATGATTCTAATGTTCATGAGAATATGATGCTGCCTAAATTGGATACATTTGTTTTGCTTACAAATGAAGGGCCTAGCTTGGAGAAGGATGAACATTGGAGCAAGAACAAGCATGGAGATGATGGCATGCGCAAGGGGAACAAGAACGGAGTTACAAGTGATGATTTCAGGACTTTGAAGCCACCATAATGGGTGCATGAAGCCTTGGACGAAATATACAAGATGCCACTTCATAAATTTCGTCCCAAGGCTATGTTAGGTGCTGCGTCACCTTATTATTGGGCCAGGCCCATGTAATTTCGAAATACATAAGTATAGGCTATTTTTAGCGTCCGTATGTGTGGGGAAACAAGAGATAGGGTTGATTTCGGACCCCTCCACCAAGGGCCACGAAATTCTCCCCCTCTTCCTCCATATATACAGCCCTTAGGGCATCGTTTAGACTTTGGGTTTTGTTTAGATTAAAAGTTCGCCATAGCTGCAACTTCGCGTACTTCGTTTGTGTTCAACGACCAGACAAAGGCGTCACAGAACCCCACCTTGATCAATAAAGCTTTCATCTTATATTCGCAATATCCAGATTGCAATCTTAGTTTCTTGCTTGTTCTTCGTTTGCTCGCAGGAAACAGACCCTCGTGGTCAGGTTGATCGTGCTCCGGCGTGGTCAATAACCTCTCGGAGTTGGTTTAGCGATTGCTAAGGCGCGACGTCCTCGCACGTTTGTAGTCGGATCGTCAAAGTCGACTTCCACCAAAGCGATATTCATCATCTCATCGAAAGACGGGACACCTTAGCCTCTATCAAGTGGTATCAGATTTCCAGGTTGCTCGGTGAGATTTTACAGTTTTTCGTAGTTTAGATCGAGTCTGTTCTTCATACCTACAGTCCACGAAAAAGCCACAAAAAAAAATTAGGGTTAGTTCATCATATCCGAACCAATCTGAGCCTTTGCATAATCTTTTTAGGGTTTTGCTTTGTTGAATTTGCGGTTGCATCGTCGTGTCTAGTTGCTGGTCTTAGAGTCTAGTCTTTTAGAGTTTCGAGTTCTGGTCATAAGTTGTCACGCCGCCGCCGCACCATCATCATCGCCCCTGCCATCTACCACCACCGCACCGAATCCGTATCCATATACCACCACCATATATCCACCACCAATCCGAGTTCTTTGCTTTTAGGTTTGTTTTCGGGATCCATCTAGATTCCGATTCGTGTTTCCTTGTCGGAGTCGGGTAGCCACGCTCCGTTTAGGCCCAAAATTTTTCGAAAACGCATTTTTCGAAAAAATTTCTGGCTATCCTATTTTTAGGTGTTTCTGAGTATTTTGAGACAGGTGCCATTATAGGAAGTTTTTTTTGACCCGTTTCCAGTTTTTGGGTCCGGGCAGTTAAAAAAAAAAAAATTGGTCAAAAAAATTTCGTGCCCATCCTGTCAGTTTGAGC
>NW_025228233.1:0-13232 GCF_018294505.1 Triticum aestivum | reverse complement strand
AAAGAGGAATGCAACAAGGTAGTTTGTAAATCATCATAATATTTTGTTACAGTTTCACTACCTTGTTTTAAGTGTTGCAACTTCTTAATCATGTCACGAGTATAATAAGCAGGGACGAAAGTATGTCGCATGGCAAGTTTCAAATCATCCCAAGTAGTAGGTATATAATCAGGGTGTAACCGACAATATTCACTCCACCAAACCAAAGCATAACCAGTGAAAGAACCAACCGCAACCTTAACCTTTTTATGTTCATCGAAATTATGGGAAGCAAATATATTTTTTATGTCGAACTCCCATTCAATATATAAAGCAGGTTTAAAACGGCCATTAAATGGTGGTATAGATACATTAACCTGATGATGTGCATTTGGATGTTTGTGCACCTCTCGTGACGGTTGTGGTATTTGCAAAGGTGGTGGCACGTCTCCCGCGATCGACAAAGCCCATGAATTGACTCTGGATCCTGTCATGATTAGTAGAACAAGAAACAAAACCCAAAAATAATGTTCCTATAACTACTAGGATGTGGTGGTAAAACGCTCACAGTAAAGCAAATATCAATGTCTTACAAGTTCTTACCATGCAGCAGGCGGTGATCGGCAACCAGCGGTGTCAAGTAACTCCGAATATTGAGTAAAACGATTGCCAGGGGAGCGTACGTATACACGGTGTAGAAATATGTGGAGCTCGGTTGGCTATATATGGTAGCAAAAGATTAGCAATAATCAATTCAAAGATGCAATGTTGAATAAACGCTCAACGACGGTACTGTGCTGGTCCTAGGCTAGACCGGACTAGAGACGCGAGCCTAGAACACTAATGAGGTCACGTCGTAGCACAACTAGCATCAATGAAGGATACTAAGTAGCTCTGGACAGCAAGATATAAGTGAAGATCACAACGGCAGTAAAGATAATGAGGTGAAACAACAACCAAGCAGGATATATCAACAACTTTGTCTCCAACTTTCCTCTGAAAAAGTTTGTGCCGATTTTTTTGTTTTTTTTTCTTCTCTCTTTTTTTTCCTCACACTTTTTTTTCTTTCTCTCCTTTTTTTTTCTCTGACTTTTTTTCCTTTTTTTCTCTCTTTTTTTTCTCTCTTTTTTTCTCCCTCTTTCCAAAACAAACTAGATAAGATGCAGATTGGATCAAGTGAAGATGTGAACGATCTCAACTATTATTATGACAATGAATGGTGGGTAGCACGTGGTGGAAATTGATGGATGGGTGGTGGACAGCGGAAGAGATAAAGATGCACCGGTGGCGTGACTAATGTGAACAGAACTCGAAACTCTAAACGAACTAGACACTAAGACCAGCAACTCGACACGACGATGCAATCGATAATTCAACTATGCAATCAATGAAAAGAAAATTGCAAAGGCTCAGACTGGCTTGGACCAAGGATGAATAGATCTAACTCTTTTTTGTGGCTTTTTCTTGGACAATAGGTAAGAAAGTAAATCTAATCTAGGAAAACTGGAAATTCTCACCGAGCAACCTGAAAACTGATACCACTTGATAGAGGCTGGGGTGTCCCGATCTTTCGATGAGATGATAACTATCGATTTGGTGAAGATGACTTTGACGATCCGACTACAAACGTGCACGACGTTGCGCCTTAGCAATCGCTAAACCAACTCCGAAAGGTTATTGACCACGCTGGAGCACAATCAACCTGACCACAAAGGTCTATTCCTGCAAGCAATCGAAGAACAAGCAAGAATATGATAAAAGCAATCTGAATATTGCGAGTATATATGAAGTATTGATAAAGGTGGGGATCCGTAAGCGGTCTTGGTCTGGTCGTTGGACACAAACGAAGTACACGAAGTCGCAATGGCTAACTTTTAACTAAACAAATCCCAAGGAAAAAGCTACTACATGGATCTACTTATATAGGAGCAAGGGGTGGCGGCCAAGGAGGTTGGAGGACGTACCAAGGCAGTATAAAACTAACCCTAGGTCGTACAAGGCTCATGGGCCCAAGTGGAGGTGATGTAACACCTTTGGACTTGTAGTTTGACTCGGATTCTGCTGCAGCATCAGATTGTTTCGTCCACAACTCAACGCTCCGGACGAATTTGAAGGTGATTCCAATTGGGTTGGAGAGTGCACGAAATCTAGTTTCCAACAAAAAAAGAATCACCCAATTCGGAGTCCGTATGAAAAACTTGTGTGCGTTTTGAGTCAGGTATGTCTGTGCAGTCCGAATCTGAATCCAGAACGTGAGAGACTTGGACTCTATCTTGTCTTGGGCCAAAAGTGACGTGAGAGAACTTTTTGGACAGCAAATAAACATCTCTTTCTTCCTTATCTTCATATGTGGATTGTACAAATGTCCCATACACCTGCAATTAGACAAAACACAAAAGTGTGTGAAGTATTTTTGTTCTGGATAACATAAATAGATTATTGAATAGTTTGCACTAGAAATCACCTGACAAATATGCATATATGCAATATTTTTGGTCATATCCAAGGTAGTCATGTCCTCATCACATTAATAATATTACTATTCGTTATCGTCATCCTATTCCTAGGCTAGATGATATGCTTGATGAATTGAGTGGCTCTACAATATTCTCCAAAGTTGATTTGCGTAGTGGATACCATCAAATTCGTATGAAATTGGGAGATGAATGGAAAACAGCATTTAAAACTAAGTTTGGATTATATGAGTGGTTAGTCATGCCTTTTGGGTTAACTAATGCGCCTAGTACTTTCATGAGACTAATGAACAAAGTTTTACGTGCTTTCATTGGACGATTTGTGGTAGTCTATTTTGATGATATACTGATTTATAGCAGATCTTTGGAAGAACATTTGGAACATTTACGTGCTGTTTTTATTGCTCTACGTGATGCACGTTTGTTTGGTAACCTTGGGAAGTGCACCTTTTGCACCGACCGAGTATCTTTTCTTGGCTATGTTGTTACTCCACAGGGAATTGAAGTTGACAAAGCCAAGATTGAAGCTATTGAGAGTTGGCCGCAGCCCAAAACGGTCACACAAGTGAGGAGTTTTCTTGGCCTCGCTGGATTCTATAGGCGTTTTGTGAGAGATTTCAGCACCATTGCTGCACCTCTCAACGAGCTTACAAAGAAGGATGTGCCTTTTGTTTGGGGTACCGCACAGGAAGAAGCCTTCACGGTATTGAAAGATAAGTTGACACATGCTCCTTTACTCCAACTTCCTGATTTTAATAAGACTTTTGAGCTTGAAGGGAAAAGAAAATGTCATCTAGGGTCCTACACTACGTCCTCGTGTGCAAGGACAATACACCACAAACTAACACTTCTCACACTCTTCCTCTAGTGTTGTCTTCTCTTTTGCAAGAATTTCAAGATGTTTTCTGATAGAGGCAAAGGTGTCCCGTCTTTCGATGAGATGATGGATATCGCTTTGGTGGAAGTCGACTTTGACGATCCGACTACGAACGTGCGAGGACGTCGCGCCTTAGCAATCGCTAAACCAACTCCGAGAGGTTATTGACCACGCCGGAGCACGATCAACCTGACCACGAGGGTCTGTTTCCTGCGAGCAAACGAAGAACAAGCAAGAAACTAAGATTGCAATCTGGATATTGCGAATATAAGATGAAAGCTTTATTGATCAAGGTGGGGTTCTGTGACGCCTTTGTTTGGTCGTTGAACACAAACGAAGTACGCGAAGTTGCAGCTATGGCGAACTTTTAATCTAAACAAAACCCAAAGTCTAAACGATGCCCTAAGGGCTGTATATATGGAGGAAGAGGGGGGGAATTTCGTGGCCCTTGGTGGAGGGGTCCGAAATCAACCCTATCTCTTGTTTCCCCACACATACGGACTCTAAAAATAGCCTATACTTATGTATTTCGAAATTACATGGGCCTGGCCCAATAATAAGGTGACGCAGCACCTAAAATAGCCTCGGGACGAAATTTATGAAGTGGCGTCTTGTATATTTCGTCCAAAGCTTCATGCACCCATTATGGTGGCTTCAAAGTCCTGAAATCATCACTTGTAACTCCGTTCTTGTTTCCCTTGCGCATGCCATCATCTCCATGCTTGTTCTTGCTCCAATGTTCATCCTTCTCCAAGCTAGGCCCTGGTAATTTAGTTGGCGTGCACGAGCTCTAGTAATTGGTCCAGTATGTATAGCAGCAGGGGCTGTGGGTGTAACAATTGTATTGATGTCCTCATCATCCTCCCCTTCTTGAAATGAAGTCGTCCTCGACGGAAGTTCATCTTCCTCACCCAAATAAGGCTTCAAATCTGCAATGTTAAAAGTGGGACTAACCCCAAAATTTGCAGGCAGCTCAAGTTTATATGCATTATCATTTATTTTCTCTAACACCTTAAAGGGACCATCAGCACGTGGCATTAACTTTGATTTGCGCAAATCAGGAAATCTATCCTTACGCAAATGTAACCAAACAAGATCTCCAGGTGCAAACACAACATGTTTTCTACCCTTATCTCCAGCAAGTTTATATTTAGCATTCATGCGCTCAATGTTTTCCTTAGTTAACTCATGCATTTTTAAAATCAATTCAGCACGTTGTTTAGCATCAATATTAACCTTCTCCGAAGATGGAAGAGGCAACAAATCAATAGGTGCACGAGGTAGGAAACCATACACAACTTCAAAAGGGCACATCTTAGTAGTAGAATGCAATGAACGATTATAAGCAAATTCAATATGAGGCAAGCATTCCTCCCACATTTTCTTATTATTCTTCAAAACAGCCCTAAGCATAGTAGACAACGTTCTATTGACTACTTCAGTTTGTCCATCAGTTTGGGGGTGACAAGTAGTACTAAAAAGCAGTTTAGTCCCCAACTTAGCCCATAAACATCTCCAAAAGTGGCTAAGAAATTTAGTATCACGATCTGAAACAATAGTATTTGGCACACCATGCAAGCGAATAATTTCACGAAAGAACAAATCAGCAACATTAATAGCATCATCGCTTTTATGACATGGTATAAAGTGTGCCATTTTCGAGAATCTATCCACGACAACAAATATGCTATCCCTCCCCTTCTTTGTTCGAGGTAAACCTAAAACAAAGTCCATAGATATATCCTCCCAAGGAACACTAGGTACAGGCAAAGGCATATATAAACCATGAGGATTGAGGCGTGACTTAGCTTTTTGACATGTAGTGCAGCGAGCAATAAAACGCTCAACATCCCGTCTCATCTTTGGCCAAAAGAAATGTGTAGCAAGTGATAGAGGCGAGGGTGTCCCGATCTTTCGATGAGATGATAACTATCGATTTGGTGGAGACGACTTTGACGATCCGACTACAAACGTGCACGACGTTGCGCCTTAGCAATCGCTAAACCAATCTCCTGAGGTTACTGACGATGCCGGAAGCACGGTCAGCCTGACCACGAAGGTCTATTCCTGCAAGCAATCGAAGAACGAGCAAGAATATGATAAAGCAATCTGAATATTGCAAATATATATGAGGTATTGATAATGGTGGGGATCCGTAAGCGGTCTTGGTCTGGTCGTTGGACACAAACGAAGTACACGAAGTTGCAATGGCTAACTTTTAACTAAACAAATCCCAAGGAAAAGCTACTAGATGGATCTACTTATATAGGAGCAAGGGGTGGCGGCCAAGGAGGTGGGAGGACGTCCCAAGGCAGCCTAAAACTAAATCTAGGTCGTACAAGGCCAATGGGCCCAAGTGGAGGTGATGTAACACCTTTGGACTTGTAGTTTGACTCGGATTCTGCTGCAGCATCAGATTGTTTCGTCCACAACTCAACGCTCCGGACGAATTTGAAGGTGATTCCAATCGGGTTGGAAAGTGCACGAAATCTAGTTTCCAACAAAAAAAGAATCACCCAATTCGGAGTCCGTATGAAAAACTTGTGTGCGTTTTGAGTCAGGTGTGTCTGTGCAGTCCGAATCTGAATCCAGAACGTGAGAGACTTGGACTCTATCTTCTCTTGGGCCAAAAGTGACGTGAGAGAACTTTTTGGACAGCAAATAAACATCTCTTTCTTCCTTATCTTCATATGTGGATTGTACAAATGTCCCATACACCTGCAATTAGACAAAACACAAAAGTGTGTGAAGTATTTTTGTTCTGGATAACATAAATAGATTATTGAATAGTTTGCACTAGAAATCACCTGACAAATATGCATATATGCAATATTTTTGGTCATATCCAAGGTAGTCATGTCCTCATCATCCTCCCCTTCTTGAAAATAAAGCCGTCCTCGGCGTTGCTTAATCTGAAATGTGGCTAACAAAAGAGACAAGGTGTACATGTTGTATATGTATATGTCATCCATTTTTACTTTCCTTGATTTTTGCATATATGACACATGAATAGATGAGTAACTTGCATAGTTCATAAAATCTATAGCCAAAAAATTAGCACAAGAAGTAGAAGGCATGAAAATATTGCAACTCAGTTTGCACATATAAGTGAAGCTCTTATTCATTTCAAAAGATTGACAATGTTCATCATTAAACCATCCCAACATTGGTGAATAAACCTTACTTGCATCAAATTTACATGCTACAACATGCTTAAATAAGCAAACATGCAATAAGTCATTCAACACAGAATCATCACCAAGATTAGAGGTCATATCAAAATGATTAAACATTGGTTCTTTTGCATCAATAGTTAATTCAATGGGTGCACTCAAAATTGTTGGTATTTCAGTTGTTTGATCACATGGCAAAGTCAAATTATCAACGTAGTCCTCTAAAATAGGTGGTGTGATCAAAGTAGTGGGTAGCTCATCAGATGGTGCATTCAAATTGACAAGGCATTCATCATTCTCATGTAGAGATGGAAGATGAGTACCTTTGTCATTACCTCTTATGATCAACTCAGATGATGTAGCCACTCTCGGGGGCGATGTGTCACATGGTGGAGGTGATGTAGTCCTGACAACAACGGATGTGGTTGTCATAGTATGCCTAGTAGTTGAAGGAACAATCATATCAACTCTTGGAATGTGCACCGTGCGCTTGTTCTCCTCGTGGCCAACACGTCGTTTTATTTCCTGTTCAGCTTTGCAAGCAAGATGAAACAAATGGTCCATAGGATAACACTCTTCATGAATTAGTATCTCTTGAATATCACGGTTTAATCCTCCCCAAAATCTATCCATAAAATCATCTTCACTTTCTTCTAAAGAGGAATGCAACAAGGTAGTTTGTAAATCATCATAATATTTTGTTATAGTTTCACTACCTTGTTTTAAGTGTTGCAACTTCTTAATCATGTCATGAGTATAATAAGCAGGGACGAAAGTATGTCGCATGGCAAGTTTCAAATCATCCCAAGTAGTAGGTATATAATCAGGGTGTAACCGACAATATTCACTCCACCAAACCAAAGCATAACCAGTGAAAGAACCAACCGCAACCTTAACCTTTTTATGTTCATCGAAATTATGGGAAGCAAATATATTTTTTATGTCGAACTCCCACTCAATATATAAAGCAGGTTTAAAACGGCCATTAAATGGTGGTATAGATACATTAACCTGATCATGTGCATTTGGATGTTTGTGCACCTCTCGTGACGGTTGTGGTATTTGCAAAGGTGGTGGCACGTCTCCCGCGATCGACAAAGCCCATGAATTGACTCTGGATCCTGTCATGATTAGTAGAACAAGAAACAAAACCCAAAAATAATGTTCCTATAACTACTAGGATGTGGTGGTAAAACGCTCACAGTAAAGCAAATATCAATGTCTTACAAGTTCTTACCATGCAGCAGGCGGTGATCGGCAACCAGCGGTGTCAAGTAACTCCGAATATTGAGTAAAGCGATTGCCAGGGGAGCATACGTATACACGGTGTAGAAATATGTGGAGCTGGGTTGGCTATATATGGTAGCAAAAGATTAGCAATAATCAATTCAATGATGCAATGTTGAATAAACGCTCAACGACGGTACTGTGCTGGTCCTAGGCTAGACCGGACTAGAGACGCGAGCCTAGAACACTAATGAGGTCACGGCGTAGCACAACTAGCATCAATGAAGGATACTAAGTAGCTCTTGACAGCAAGATATAAGTGAAGATCACAACAGTAGTGAAGATAATGAGGTGAAACAACAGCCAATCAGAATATATCAACAACTTTGTCTCCAACTTTCCTCTGAAAAAGTTTGTGCCGATTTTTTGTTTTTTTTTTCTCTTTTTTTTCCTCACACTTTTATTTTCTTTCTCTCCTTTTTTTTCTCTGACTTTTTTTCCTTTTTTTCTCTCGTTTTTTTCTCTCTTTTTTTCTCCCTCTTTCCAAAACAAACTAGATAAGATGCAGATTGGATCAAGTGAAGATGTGAACGATCTCAACTATTATTATGACAATGAATGGTGGGTAGCACGTGGTGGAAATTAATAGATGGGATGGTGGACAGCGGAAGGGATAATGATGCAGCGGTGGCGTGACTAATGTGAACAGAACTCGAAACTCTAAAGGAACTAGACACTAAGACCAGCAACTGACACGACGATGCAACCGATAATTCAACTATGCAAGCAACGAATAGAAAATTGCAAAGGCTCAGACTGGCTTGGATAAAGGATGAACAGATCTAACTTTTTTGTGTCTTTTTCATGAACTATAGGTATGAATGACAGATGCGATCTAAACTATGAAAAACTGTAAAATCTCACCGAGCAACCTGAAAACTGATACCACTTGATAGAGGCGAGGGTGTCCCGATCTTTCGATGAGATGATAACTATCGATTTGGTGGATACGACTTTGACGATCCGACTACAAACGTGCACGACGTTGCGCCTTAGCAATCGCTAAACCAATCTCCTGAGGTTACTGACGATGCCGGAAGCACGGTCAGCCTGACCACGAAGGTCTATTCCTGCAAGCAATCGAAGAACGAACAAGAATATGATAAAGCAATCTGAATATTGCAAATATATATGAGGTATTGATAATGGTGGGGATCCGTAAGCGGTCTTGGTCTGGTCGTTGGACACAAACGAAGTACACGAAGTTGCAATGGCTAACTTTTAACTAAACAAATCCCAAGGAAAAGCTACTAGATGGAACTACTTATATAGGAGCAAGGGGTGGCGGCCAAGGAGGTGGGAGGACGTCCCAAGGCAGCCTAAAACTAAATCTAGGTCGTACAAGGCCAATGGGCCCAAGTGGAGGTGATGTAACACCTTTGGACTTGTAGTTTGACTCGGATTCTGCTGCAGCATCAGATTGTTTCGTCCACAACTCAACGCTCCAGACTAATTTGAAGGTGATTCCAATTGGGTTGGAAAGTGCACGAAATCTAGTTTCCAACAAAAAAAAAATCACCCAATTCGGAGTCCGTATGAAAAACTTGTGTGCGTTTTGAGTCAGGTGTGTCTGTGCAGTCCGAATCTGAATCCAGAACGTGAGAGACTTGGACTCTATCTTCTCTTGGGCCAAAAGTGACGTGAGAGAACTTTTTGGACAACAAATAAACATCTCTTTCTTCCTTATCTTCATATGTGGATTGTACAAATGTCCCATACACCTGCAATTAGACAAAACACAAAAGTGTGTGAAGTATTTTTGTTCTGGATAACATAAATAGATTATTGAATAGTTTGCACTAGAAATCACCTGACAAATATGCATATATGCAATATTTTTTGTCATATCCAAGGTAGTCATGTCCTCATCACACTTTTCAATTTAATTTCAGAAGCAACACTAGATGGTTTATTATTAGGCTTCATTTGTTGCTCAAATTCTTTTGCCACAATCTGATTTTCACTCTTATTCGTCTCCTGTTTTGCTTTATTAGCTCTATTAATATCATCTTTCAAAATGGAATCAGGAGTCATAGGAAGCAAAGTAATATTTTTATCCTTATGAACAAGAGTATAGTGATTGTTTCTACCATGGTGTACAGAATTTTTATCAAATTGCCATGGTCTACCAAGTAATAAGGAACATGCTTGCATAGGTACCACATCACAATCAACATAATCAGCATATGTAGAGATACTAAAATGCACACGAACAGTACGTGTTACCTTAACCTTGCCGCTGTTGTTGAACCATTGGATGTAGTAAGGATGTGGATGTGGTCTTGTGGTGAGAGAAAGCTTCTTGATAGAGGCAAAGGTGTCCCGTCTTTCGATGAGATAGTGGATTTCGCTTTGGTGGAAGTCGACTTTGACGATCCGACTACGAACGTGCGAGGACGTCGCGCCTTAGCAATCGCTAAACCAACTCCGAGAGGTTATTGACCACGCCGGAGCACGATCAACCTGACCACGAGGGTCTGTTTCCTGCGAGCAAACGAAGAACAAGCAAGAAACTGAGATTGCAATCTGGATATTGCGAATATAAGATGAAAGCTTTATTGATCAAGGTGGGGTTCTGTGACGCCTTTGTCTGGTCGTTGAACACAAACGAAGTACGCGAAGTTGCAGCTATGGCGAACTTTCAATCTAAACAAAACCCAAAGTCTAAACGATGCCCTAAGGGCTGTATATATGGAGGAAGAGGGGGGGAATTTCGTGGCCCTTGGTGGAGGGGTCCGAAATCAACCCTATCTCTTGTTTCCCCACACATACGGACTCTAAAAATAGCCTATACTTATGTATTTCGAAATTACATGGGCCTGGCCCAATAATAAGGTGACGCAGCACCTAAAATAGCCTCGGGACGAAATTTATGAAGTGGCGTCTTGTATATTTCGTCCAAGGCTTCATGCACCCATTATGGTGGCTTCAAAGTCCTGAAATCGTCACTTGTAACTCCGTTCTTGTTTCCCTTGCGCATGCCATCATCTCCATGCTTGTTCTTGCTCCAATGTTCATCCTTCTCCAAGCTAGGCCCTTCATTTGTAAGCAAAACAAATGTATCCAATTTAGGCAGCATCATATTCTCATGAACAATAGAATCATTACCAAGAAACGAAAGTACCTGGTAATTTAGTTGGCGTGCACGAGCTCTAGTAATTGGTCCAGTATGTATAGCAGCAGGGGCTGTGGGTGTAACAATTGTATTGATGTCCTCATCAGGTATGGTGCACGGTTTGGCAGTGAAGCACCGGGAATTAAGTCAATCTGATGCTCAATCCCTCGAATAGGCGGTAATCCCGGTGGCACGTCTTGTGGAAAAACATCAGCGAACTCCTGCAAAATGTTAGTGACAGCAGGAGGCAAAGAGGAAGGCACGTCCTCGAATGAAAATAATGCCTCTTTGCACACAAAAGCATAGCAAACAGATTTGCTGAAATCTAGCTCATCAATATCAGATTTGGTGGCAAATAAACATGCACTTTTCAATTTAATTTCAGAAGCAACACTAGATGGTTTATTGTTAGGCTTCATTTGTTGCTCAAATTCTTTTGCCACAATCTGATTTTCACTCTTATTCTTCTCCTGTTGTGCTTTATTAGCTCTATTAATATCATCTTTCAAAATGGAATCAGGAGTCATAGGAAGCAAAGTAATATTTTTATCCTTATGAACAAGAGTATAGTGATTGTTTCTACCATGGTGTACAGAATTTTTATCAAATTGCCATGGTCTACCAAGTAATAAGGAACGTGCTTGCATAGGTACCACATCACAATCAACATAATCAGCATATGTAGAGATACTAAAATGCACACGAACAGTACGTGTTACCTTAACCTTGCCGCTGTTGTTGAACCATTGGATGTAGTAAGGATGTGGATGTGGTCTTGTGGTGAGAGAAAGCTTCTCCACCATCTCCATGCTAGCCAAGTTGTTGCAGCTCCCTCCGTCTATGATGACGCGCACAGAACGTTCCTTCACAACTCCCTTGGTATGGAACAAATTGTGCCTCTGATTTTGCTCAGCTTGTGTGATCTGCACACTCAAAACACGTTGAGCAACTAAACATTCATACCTGTTAGCGTCTTCAGGAGCCATGTATTGCGTCTCATGATCAGAATCATCTCCACCATGTTCTTCACGTGTAATAAGAGCCAAAGTCTCCTCATCATAGTCACTAGCAGACTCATATCCACCATCCGCGGTAGCAATCATCACACGCGGAGATTTGCATTCTCTCGCATAATGACCTCCTCCCTTACAACGACGACAAATAATATCACTTGTGTGCCCTGTTGATGCCATGGTAGAAGAAGAACACTGTGCACGCCCCGCAGGTGCGCTCTTGGCAGATAATGGTGGTTTTGCCTGTTTTCTTGTATCACGGCTGGAGGTGGCACCGGATGGAGGTGCTGGTGCAGTTGAAGTAGAAGATGCATGTGGTCTCCATGATGAAGGTCGGCCTGCAGAAAAGTTAGTTCGCCCCAATGCTTGTCGATCCTGCACTTCACGTTCAGCTTTACAAGCAAGATGGAATAAACGAGTGATATTAGTATACTCCTTATAGTCTAGAATGGTCTGAATCTGATAGAGACAAAGGTGTCCCGTCTTTCGATGAGATGATGGATATCGCTTTGGTGGAAGTCGACTTTGACGATCCGACTACGAACGTGCGAGGACGTCGCGCCTTAGCAATCGCTAAACCAACTACGAGAGGTTATTGACCACGCCGGAGCACGATCAACCTGACCACGAGGGTCTGTTTCCTGCGAGCAAACGAAGAACGAGCAAGAAACTAAGATTGCAATCTGGATATTGCGAATATAAGATGAAAGCTTTATTGATCAAGGTGGGGTTCTGTGACGCCTTTGTCTGGTCGTTGAACACAAACGAAGTACGCGAAGTTGCAGCTATGGCGAACTTTTAATCTAAACAAAACCCAAAGTCTAAACGATGCCCTAAGTGATGAGGACATCAATACAATTGTTACACCCACAGCCCCTGCTGCTATACATACTGGACCAATTACTAGAGCTCGTGCACGCCAACTAAATTACCAGGTACTTTCGTTTCTTGGTAATGATTCTAATGTTCATGAGAATATGATGCTGCCTAAATTGGATACATTTGTTTTGCTTACAAATGAAGGGCCTAGCTTGGAGAAGGATGAACATTGGAGCAAGAACAAGCATGGAGATGATGGCATGCGCAAGGAGAACAAGAACGGAGTTACCAGTGATGATTTCAGGACTTTGAAGCCACCATAATGGGTGCATGAAGCCTTGGACGAAATATACAAGATGCCACTTCATAAATTTCGTCCCGAGGCTATTTTAGGTGCTGCGTCACCTTATTATTGGGCCAGGCCCATGTAATTTCGAAATACATAAGTATAGGCTATTTTTAGAGTCCGTATGTGTGGGGAAACAAGAGATAGGG
>NW_025228232.1:9043-99357 GCF_018294505.1 Triticum aestivum | reverse complement strand
GAAATTACATGGGCCTGGCCCAATAATAAGGTGACGCAGCACCTAAAATAGCCTCGGAACGAAATTTATGAAGTGGCGTCTTGTATATTTCGTCCAAGGCTTCATGCACCCATTATGGTGGCTTCAAAGTCCTGAAATCATCACTTGTAACTCCGTTCTTGTTTCCCTTGCGCATGCCATCATCTCCATGCTTGTTCTTGCTCCAATGTTCATCCTTCTCCAAGCTAGGCCCTTCATTTGTAAGCAAAACAAATGTATCCAATTTAGGCAGCATCATATTCTCATGAACATTAGAATCATTACCAAGAAACGAAAGTACCTGGTAATTTAGTTGGCGTGCACGAGCTCTAGTAATTGGTCCAGTATGTATAGCAGCAGGGGCTGTGGGTGTAACAATTGTATTGATGTCCTCATCAAGTGGTATCAGATTTCCAGGTTGCTCGGTGAGATTTTATAGTTTTTCGTAGTTTAGATTGAGTCTGTTCTTCATACCTATAGTCCACGAAAAAGCCAAAAAAATTAGGGTTAGTTCGTCCTGTCCGAACCAATCTGAGCCTTTGCATAATCTTTTCTGTATTTGCTTTGTTGAATTTGCGGTTCCATCATCGTGTCAAGTTGCTAGTCTTAGTGTCTACTTCTTTAGAGTTTCGAGTTCTGTTCACAGGTTGTCACGTCGCCGCTGCCATATATTACCACCGCATCATCATCATCGCTTGATAGAGGCGAGGGTCCCGATCTTTCGATGAGATGTTGGATATCGCTTTGGTGGCAGTCGACTTTGACGATCCGACTACGAACGTGCGAGGACGTCGCGCCTTAGCAATCGCTAAACCAACTCCGAGAGGTTATTGACCACGCCGGAGCACGATCAACCTGACCACGAGGGTCTGTTTCCTGCGAGCAAACGAAGAACAAGCAAGAAACTGAGATTGCAATCTGGATATTGCGAATATAAGATGAAAGCTTTATTGATCAAGGTGGGGTTCTGTGACGCCTTTGTCTGGTCGTTGAACACAAACAAAGTATGCGAAGTTGCAGCTATGGCGAACTTTTAATCTAAACAAAACCCGAAGTCTAAACGATGCCCTAAGGGCTGTATATATGGAGGAAGAGGGGGGAATTTCGTGGCCCTTGGTGGAGGGGTCCGAAATCAACCCTATCTCTTGTTTCCCCACACATACGGACTCTAAAAATAGCCTATACTTATGTATTTCGAAATTACATGGGCCTGGCCCAATAATAAGGTGACGCAGCACCTAAAATAGCCTCGGGACGAAATTTATGAAGTGGCATCTTGTATATTTCGTCCAAGGCTTCATGCACCCATTATGGTGGCTTCAAAGTCCTGAAATCATCACTTGTAACTCCGTTCTTGTTCCCCTTGCGCATGCCATCATCTCCATGCTTGTTCTTGCTCCAATGTTCATCCTTCTCCAAGCTAGGCCCTTCATTTGTAAGCAAAACAAATGTATCCAATTTAGGCAGCATCATATTCTCATGAACATTAGAATCATTACCAAGAAACGAAAGTACCTGGTAATTTAGTTGGCGTGCACGAGCTCTAGTAATTGGTCTAGTATGTATAGCAGCAGGGGCTGTGGGTGTAACAATTGTACTGATGTCCTCATCATCCTCCCCTTCTTGAAATGAAGTCGTCCTCGACGGAAGTTCATCTTCCTCACCCAAATAAGGCTTCAAATCTGCAATGTTAAAAGTGGGACTAACCCCAAAATCTGCAGGCAGCTCAAGTTTATATGCATTATCATTTATTTTCTCTAACACCTTAAAGGGACCATCAGCACGTGGCATTAACTTTGATTTGCGCAAATCGGGAAATCTATCCTTACGCAAATGTAACCAAACAAGATCTCCAGGTGCAAACACAACATGTTTCCTACCCTTATCTCCAGCAAGTTTATATTTAGCATTCATGCGCTCAATGTTTTCCTTAGTTAACTCATGCATTTTTAAAATCAATTCAGCACGTTGTTTAGCATCAAAATTAACCTTCTCCGAAGATGGAAGAGGCAACAAATCAATAGGTGCATGAGGTAGGAAACCATACACAACTTCAAAAGGGCACATCTTAGTAGTAGAATGCAATGAACGATTATAAGCAAATTCAATATGAGGCAAGCATTCCTCCCACATTTTCTTATTATTCTTCAAAACAGCCCTAAGCATAGTAGACAACGTTCTATTGACTACTTCAGTTTGTCCATCAGTTTGGGGGTGACAAGTAGTACTAAAAAGCAGTTTAGTCCCCAACTTAGCCCATAAACATCTCCAAAAGTGGCTAAGAAATTTAGTATCACAATCTGAAACAATAGTATTTGGCACACCATGCAAGCGAATAATTTCACGAAAGAACAAATCAGCAACATTAACAACATCATCGCTTTTATGACATGGTATAAAGTGTGCCATTTTCGAGAATCTATCCACGACAACAAATATGCTATCCCTCCCCTTCTTTGTTCTAGGTAAACCTAAAACAAAGTCCATAGATATATCCTCCCAAGGAACACTAGGTACAGGCAAAGGCATATATAAACCATGAGGATTGAGTCGTGACTTAGCTTTTTGACATGTAGTGCATCGAGCAATAAAACGCTCAACATCCCGTCTCATCTTTGGCCAAAAGAAATGTGTAGCAAGTACGTCCTCCGTCTTCTTCACGCCAAAGTGTCCCATTAATCCTCCTCCATGCGCCTCCTGCAACAACAAAAGACGAACGGAGCTAGCTGGAATGCTTAGCTTGTTAGCACGAAACACAAATCCATCGTTAACGACAAACTTGTTCCACATTCTTCCTTCTTTACAATTCTGCATTACATCTTTAAAATCAGCATCATGCACATATTGATCTTTGATGGTCTCCAAACCAAATATTTTGAAGTCAAGTTGTGAAAGCATAGTATAGCGACGAGACAATGCATCAGCAATAACATTTTCTTTTCCCTTCTTGTGTTTAATGACATAAGGGAAAGTCTCAATGAATTCCACCCATTTAGCATGTCTACGATTCAGTTTAGCTTGACTTTTAATATGTTTCAAAGATTCATGATCAGAATGTATAACAAATTCTTTGGGCCATAAATAATGTTGCCATGTTTCTAAAGTCCGAACAAGAGCATATAATTCTTTATCATAAGTAGAATAATTCAGACTAGGCCCACTCAATTTTTCAGAAAAGTAAGCAACAGGTTTGCCATCTTGTAATAACACACCTCCTAATCCAATTCCACTAGCATCACATTGATGAGGACATCAATACAATTGTTACACCCACAGCCCCTGCTGCTATACATACTGGACCAATTACTAGAGCTCGTGCACGCCAACTAAATTACCAGGTACTTTCGTTTCTTGGTAATGATTCTAATGTTCATGAGAATATGATGCTGCCTAAATTGGATACATTTGTTTTGTTTACAAATGAAGGGCCTAGCTTGGAGAAGGATGAACATTGGAGCAAGAACAAGCATGGAGATGATGGCATGCGCAAGGGGAACAAGAACGGAGTTACAAGTGATGATTTCAGGACTTTGAAGCCACCATAATGGGTGCATGAAGCCTTGGACGAAATATACAAGATGCCACTTCATAAATTTCGTCCCGAGGCTATTTTAGGTGCTGCGTCACCTTATTATTGGGCCAGGCCCATGTAATTTCGAAATACATAAGTATAGGCTATTTTTAGAGTCCGTATGTGTGGGGAAACAAGAGATAGGGTTGATTTCGGTCCCCTCCACCAAGGGCCACGAAATTCCCCCCTCTTCCTCCATATATACAGCCCTTAGGGCATCGTTTAGACTTTGGGTTTTGTTTAGATTAAAAGTTCGCCATAGCTGCAACTTCGCGTACTTCGTTTGTGTTCAACGACCAGACAAAGGCGTCACAGAACCCCACCTTGATCAATAAAGCTTTCATCTTATATTCGCAATATCCAGATTGCAATCTTAGTTTCTTGCTTGTTCTTCGTTTGCTCGCAGGAAACAGACCCTCGTGGTCAGGTTGATCGTGCTCCGGCGTGGTCAATAACCTCTCGGAATTGGTTTAGCGATTGCTAAGGCGCGACGTCCTCGCACGTTCGTAGTCGGATCGTCAAAGTCGACTTCCACCAAAGCGAAATCCACCATCTCATCGAAAGACGGGACACCTCCGCCTCTATCAGACGGGATGTTGAGCGTTTTATTGCTCGATGCACTACATGTCAAAAAGCTAAGTCACGACTCAATCCTCATGGTTTATATATGCCTTTGCCTGTACCTAGTGTTCCTTGGGAGGATATATCTATGGACTTTGTTTTAGGTTTACCTCGAACAAAGAAGGGGAGGGATAGCATATTTGTTGTCGTGGATAGATTCTCGAAAATGGCACACTTTATACCATGTCATAAAAGCGATGATGCTGTTAATGTTGCTGATTTGTTCTTTCGTGAAATTATTCGCTTGCATGGTGTGCCAAATACTATTGTTTCAGATCGTGATACTAAATTTCTTAGCCACTTTTGGAGATGTTTATGGGCTAAGTTGGGGACTAAACTGCTTTTTAGTACTACTTGTCACCCCCAAACTGATGGACAAACTGAAGTAGTCAATAGAACGTTGTCTACTATGCTTAGGGATGTTTTGAAGAATAATAAGAAAATGTGGGAGGAATGCTTGCCTCATATTGAATTTGCTTATAATCGTTCATTGCATTCTACTAATAAGATGTGCCCTTTTGAAGTTGTGTATGGTTTCCTACCTCGTGCACCTATTGATTTGTTGCCTCTTCCATCTTCGGAGAAGGTTAATTTTGATGCTAAACAACGTGCTGAATTGATTTTAAAAATGCATGAGTTAACTAAGGAAAACATTGAGCGCATGAATGCTAAATATAAACTTGCTGGAGATAAGGGTAGAAAACATGTTGTGTTTGCACCTGGAGATCTTGTTTGGTTACATTTGCGTAAGGATAGATTTCCTGATTTGCGCAAATCAAAGTTAATGCCACGTGCTGATGGTCCCTTTAAGGTGTTAGAGAAAATAAATGATAATGCATATAAACTTGAGCTGCCTGCAGATTTTGGGGTTAGTCCCACTTTTAACATTGCAGATTTGAAGCCTTATTTGGGTGAGGAAGATGAACTTCCGTCGAGGACGACTTCATTTCGAGAAGGGGAGGATGATGAGGACATCAATACAATTGTTACACCCACAGCCCCTGTGATAGAGGCAAAGGTGTCCCGTCTTTCGATGAGATGGTGGATTTCGCTTTGGTGGAAGTCGACTTTGACGATCCGACTACGAACGTGCGAGGACGTCGCGCCTTAGCAATCGCTAAACCAACTCCGAGAGGTTATTGACCACGCCGGAGCACGATCAACCTGACCACGAGGGTCTGTTTCCTGCGAGCAAACGAAGAACAAGCAAGAAACTAAGATTGCAATCTGGATATTGCGAATATAAGATGAAAGCTTTATTGATCAAGGTGGGGTTCTGTGACGCCTTTGTCTGGTCGTTGAACACAAACGAAGTACGCGAAGTTGCAGCTATGGCGAACTTTTAATCTAAACAAAACCCAAAGTCTAAACGATGCCCTAAGGGCTGTATATATGGAGGAAGAGGGGGGAATTTCGTGGCCCTTGGTGGAGGGGACCGAAATCAACCCTATCTCTTGTTTCCCCACACATACGGACTCTAAAAATAGCCTATACTTATGTATTTCGAAATTACATGGGCCTGGCCCAATAATAAGGTGACGCAGCACCTAAAATAGCCTCGGGACGAAATTTATGAAGTGGCATCTTGTATATTTCGTCCAAGGCTTCATGCACCCATTATGGTGGCTTCAAAGTCCTGAAATCATCACTTGTAACTCCGTTCTTGTTCCCCTTGCGCATGCCATCATCTCCATGCTTGTTCTTGCTCCAATGTTCATCCTTCTCCAAGCTAGGCCCTTCATTTGTAAGCAAAACAAATGTATCCAATTTAGGCAGCATCATATTCTCATGAACATTAGAATCATTACCAAGAAACGAAAGTACCTGGTAATTTAGTTGGCGTGCACGAGCTCTAGTAATTGGTCCAGTATGTATAACAGCAGGGGATGTGGGTGTAACAATTGTATTGATGTCCTCATCATCCTCCCCTTCTTGAAATGAAGTCGTCCTCGACGGAAGTTCATCTTCCTCACCCAAATAAGGCTTCAAATCTGCAATGTTAAAAGTGGGACTAACCCCAAAATCTGCAGGCAGCTCAAGTTTATATGCATTATCATTTATTTTCTCTAACACCTTAAAGGGACCATCAACACGTGGCATTAACTTTGATTTGCGCAAATCAGGAAATCTATCCTTACGCAAATGTAACCAAACAAGATCTCCAGGTGCAAACACAACATGTTTTCTACCCTTATCTCCAGCAAGTTTATATTTAGCATTCATGCGCTCAATGTTTTCCTTAGTTAACTCATGCATTTTTAAAATCAATTCAGCACGTTGTTTAGCATCAAAATTAACCTTCTCCGAAGATGGAAGAGACAACAAATCAATAGGTGCACGAGGTAGGAAACCATACACAACTTCAAAAGGGCACATCTTAGTAGTAGAATGCAATGAACGATTATAAGCAAATTCAATATGAGGCAAGCATTCCTCCCACATTTTCTTATTATTCTTCAAAACAGCCCTAAGCATAGTAGACAACATTCTATTGACTACTTCAGTTTGTCCATCAGTTTGGGGGTGACAAGTAGTACTAAAAAGCAGTTTAGTCCCCAACTTAGCCCATAAACATCTCCAAAAGTGGCTAAGAAATTTAGTATCACGATCTGAAACATTAGTATTTGGCACACCATGCAAGCGAATAATTTCACGAAAGAACAAATCAGCAACATTAACAGCATCATCGCTTTTATGACATGGTATAAAGTGTGCCATTTTCGAGAATCTATCCACGACAACAAATATGCTATCCCTCCCCTTCTTTGTTCGAGGTAAACCTAAAACAAAGTCCATAGATATATCCTCCCAAGGAACACTAGGTACAGGCAAAGGCATATATAAACCATGAGGATTGAGTCGTGACTTAGCTTTTTGACATGTAGTGCAGCGAGCAATAAAACGCTCAACATCCCGTCTCATCTTTGGCCAAAAGAAATGTGTAGCAAGTACGTCCTCCGTCTTCTTCACGCCAAAGTGTCCCATTAATCCTCCTCCATGCGCCTCCTGCAACAACAAAAGACGAACGGAGCTAGCTGGAATGCATAGCTTGTTAGCACGAAACACAAATCCATCGTTAACAACAGACTTGTTCCACATTCTTCCTTCTTTACAATTCTACATTACATCTTTAAAATCAGCATCATGCACATATTGATCTTTGATGGTCTCCAAACCAAATATTTTGAAGTCAAGTTGTGAAAGCATAGTATAGCGACGAGACAATGCATCAGCAATAACATTTTCTTTTCCTTTCTTGTGTTTAATGACATAAGGGAAAGTCTCAATGAATTCAACCCATTTAGCATGTCTACGATTCAGTTTAGCTTGACTTTTAATATGTTTCAAAGATTCATGATCAGAATGTATAACAAATTATTTGGGCCATAAATAATGTTGCCATGTTTCTAAAGTCCGAACAAGAGCATATAATTCTTTATCATAAGTAGAATAATTCACACTAGGCCCACTCAATTTTTCAGAAAAGTATGCAACAGGTTTGCCATCTTGTAATAACACACCTCCTAATCCAATTCCACTAGCATCACATTCAAGCTCAAAAGTCTTATTAAAATCAGGAAGTTGGAGTAAAGGAGCATGTGTCAACTTATCTTTCAATACCGTGAAGGCTTCTTCCTGTGCAATACCCCAAAGAAAAGGCACATCTTTCTTTGTAGGCTCATTGAGAGGTGCAGCAATGGTGCTGAAATCTCGCAGAAAACGCCTATAGAATCCAGCGAGGCCAAGAAAACTCCTCACTTGTGTGACCGTTTTGGGCTGCGGCCAACTCTCAATAGCTTCAATCTTGGCTTTATCAACTTCAATTCCCTGTGGAGTAACAACATAGCCAAGAAAAGATACTCGGTCGGTGCAAAAGGTGCACTTCCCAAGGTTACCAAACAAACGTGCATCACGTAGAGCAATAAAAACAGCACGTAAATGTTCCAAATGTTCTTCCAAAGATCTGCTATAAATCAATATGTCATCAAAGTAAACTACCACAAATCGTCCAATGAAAGCACGTAAAACTTCGTTCATTAATCTCATGAAAGTACTAGGTGCATTAGTTAACCCAAAAGGCATGACTAACCACTCATATAATCCAAACTTAGTTTTAAATGCTGTTTTCCATTCATCTCCCAATTTCATACGAATTTGATGGTAGCCACTACGCAAATCAACTTTGGAGAATATTGTAGAGCCACTCAATTCATCAAGCATATCATCTAGCCTAGGAATAGGATGACGATAACGAATAGTAATATTATTAATGCCTCTACAATCAACACAAAAGCATAGCAAACAGATTTGCTGAAATCTAGCTCATCAATATCAGATTTGGTGGCAAATAAACATGCACTTTTCAATTTAATTTCAGAAGCAACACTAGATGGTTTATTATTAGGCTTCATTTGTTGCTCAAATTCTTTTGCCACAATCTGATTTTCACTCTTATTCTTCTCCTGTTGTGCTTTATTAGCTCTATTAATATCATCTTTCAAAATGGAATCAGGAGTCATAGGAAGCAAAGTAATATTTTTATCCTTATGAACAAGAGTATAGTGATTGTTTCTACCATGGTGTACAGAATTTTTATCAAATTGCCATGGTCTACCAAGTAATAAGGAACATGCTTGCATAGGTACCACATCACAATCAACATAATCAGCATATGTAGAGATACTAAAATGCACACGAACAGTACGTGTTACCTTAACCTTGCCGCTGTTGTTGAACCATTGGATGTAGTAAGGATGTGGATGTGGTCTTGTGGTGAGAGAAAGCTTCTCCACCATCTCCATGCTAGCCAAGTTGTTGTAGCTCCCTCCGTCTATTATGACGCGCACAGAACGTTCCTTCACAACTCCCTTGGTATGGAACAAATTGTGCCTCTGATTTTGCTCAGCTTGTGTGACCTGCACACTCAAAACACGTTGAGCAACTAAACATTCATACCTGTCAGCGTCTTCAGGAGCCATGTATTGCGTCTCATGATCAGAATCATCTCCACCATGTTCTTCACGTGTAATAAGAGCCAATGTCTCCTCATCATAGTCACTAGCGGACTCATATCCACCATCCGCGGTAGCAATCATCACACGCGGAGATTTGCATTCCCTCGCATAATGACCTCCTCCCTTACAACGACGACAAATAATATCACTTGTGTGCCCTGTTGATGCCATGGAAGAAGAAGAACGCTGTGCAGGCCCCGCAGGTGCGCTCTTGGCAGATAATGGTGGTTGTTCCTGTTTTCTTGTATCACGACTGTAGGAGGCACCTGATTGAGGTGCTGGTGCAGTTGAAGTAGAAGATGCATGCGGCGTCCATGAGGAAGGTCGGCCTGCAGAAAAGTTAGTTCGCGCCAATGCTTGTCGATCCTGCACTTCACGTTCAGCTTTACAAGCAAGATGGAATAAACGAGTGATATTAGTATACTCCTTATATTCTAGAATGGTCTGAATCTCTCTATTTAATCCACCCAGAAAACGTGCAAGCATAGCTTCATTCTCCTCAACAATACCACATCGAATCATGCCAGTTTGTAATTCCTGATAATATTCTTCTACAGAATTTTTTCCTTGTCTTAAACGCTGCAATTTTTGAAGCAATTCACGTTGATAATATGGTGGAACCCAACGCGTACGCATAGCAGTTTTCAAAGCAGCCCAAGTAGTTGGAATAGGATATAATCTACAATGTTCAGACCACCATACACATGCAAAACTAGTGAAAGCACAAACAGCAGCAGCAACTCGTCTCTCCTCAGGATATTGTAAACATGTAAATCGTTGTTCAGTTTCTAACTCCCAAGTAAGATATATATCAGGAACATATCTACCCTCAAATGGTGGAATATTCAATTTCAGTTTAGGAATATGGACATCATCTCGTACCTGAGGTGGTGGTGCAGGCCTACCATTACGAATATATACCTGAGGTCGACCTGCTGGTGGTGGTGCTGGTGGCTGCTCGTAGATCTGATTTTGATCAACCTCATCCTCATAATCGCCCGCATACTCATCATCCTCCTGGGTACCAGCAGGAGCAGTAACAGGAGCCAAAGAAACACCAATAGCAGTAACAACGGCACCAGAATTTTGTCCTGGCACAATAGGAACACGCTGTGCTCGTCCATACTGATTCGGAAGGGGGTGTAGTTGTTGTTGTTGCAGAGGTGCGACAGGTGCAGCCGGTGGTGGAAGACGCGCAAGCAGTTCATTAAATCTGTTATCGAGCTTTGTTTCGAACGTCTTCTCAAGGCCAGTGATCTTCTCCATGGCCTCTTCAAAATTGTTCAGCACATCTTGTACCTGTTCAGTCATCATTTGCTGAAACTTATCATGAAGCTCCTTGTTCGATAAGTTCTCCCAGTCAATCTCGTCGGCTTGTGATCCTGGCATGGTTAGCAGCAATAGAAACACACAAGAATATGATCCTACAGACTACTAAGAAGTGGTGGTGGTGTATCACAAATCCGTCAAGCAAATCTCAAATTCTTACCAGTTCTTACCCAGCAGCAGGCGGTGATCGGCAACCGTTGTAGTCAAAAACTCTCAAAGCTTGGATAGAGCGATTACCAGGGAGAGTCAAACACACGACGTAGATGTATGTGGAGCTGGGAAGGCTTATAGTATGGTAGCAAAAAGGGTCAGCAATTGATAGAGGCGGAGGTGTCCCGTCTTTCGATGAGATGATGGATTTCGCTTTGGTGGAAGTCGACTTTGACGATTCGACTACGAACGTGCGAGGACGTCGCGCCTTAGCAATCGCTAAACCAACTCCGAGAGGTTATTGACCACGCCGGAGCACGATCAACCTGACCACGAGGGTCTGTTTCCTGCGAGCAAACGAAGAACAAGCAAGAAACTGAGATTGCAATCTGGATATTGCGAATATAAGATGAAAGCTTTATTGATCAAGGTGGGGTTCTGTGACGCCTTTGTCTGGTCGTTGAACACAAACGAAGTACGCGAAGTTGCAGCTATGGCGAACTTTTAATCTAAACAAAACCCAAAGTCTAAACGATGCCCTAAGGGCTGTATATATGGAGGAAGAGGGGGGAATTTCGTGGCCCTTGGTGGAGGGGTCCGAAATTAACCCTATCTCTTGTTTCCCCACACATACGGACTCTAAAAATAGCCTATACTTATGTATTTCGAAATTACATGGGCCTGGCCCAATAATAAGGTGACGCAGCACCTAAAATAGCCTCGGGACGAAATTTATGAAGTGGCATCTTGAATATTTCGTCCAAGGCTTCATGCACCCATTATGGTGGCTTCAAAGTCCTGAAATCATCACTTGTAACTCCGTTCTTGTTCCCCTTGCGCATGCCATCATCTCCATGCTTGTTCTTGCTCCAATGTTCATCCTTCTCCAAGCTAGGCCCTTCATTTGTAAGCAAAACAAATGTATCCAATTTAGGCAGCATCATATTCTCATGAACATTAGAATCATTACCAAGAAACGAAAGTACCTGGTAATTTAGTTGGCGTGCACGAGCTCTAGTAATTGGTCCAGTATGTATAGCAGCAGGGGCTGTGGGTGTAACAATTGTATTGATGTCCTCATCAACAAATGTATCCAATTTAGGCAGCATCATATTATCATGAACATTAGAATCGTTACCAAAAAACGAAAGTACCTGATAATTCAATTGACGTGCGCGAGCTCTAGTAATTGGTCCAAGTGTTTGTTGTCTTTGCTCCTTTTGAAGGAATCACAAGATGGTGCGACATTGGAGAGTTCCCACTTCAAGCTTGATGATGATGACTACTTGGTGAACGTCCACTCCTACACGGCGAAGCCATTTCTTTCCCATGGTGATTTGGTTTTTGATCCGAGGTCGGATCTTTCCCAAGGGAGGGGAGATGATGCGGAGCATCCTACGGACATCACCATGTCAAGAGTTCGTTTGGCAAGGCTTATAGTATGGTAGCAAAAAGGGTCAGCAATAATCAATTCATAGATGCAAAGTTGAATAAACGCTCAACGACGGTACTGTGCTGGTCCTAGGCTAGACTGTGCTAGAGATGCGAGCCTAGAACACCAACAAAATCACGGCGCGACACGTAAACAAGGGAAAAGCACACTCTGAAAATTTTTTTTCGCTCTTTTTTTTGCGCTCTTTTTTTTTGCGCTCCTTTTTTTTGCGAAAAATCACTATAATGGCGAGTGTCTCAAAACTCTTCCTAGGTCAAACTGACAGGATGGGCACGAAATTTTTTTTTCAACCAATTTTTTTTTCGATTGCCCGGACCAAAAAACTGGAAACAGGTCAAAAAAAACTTCCTATAATGGCACCTGTCTCAAAACACTCAGAAACACCTAAAAATAGGATAGCCAGAAATTTTTTCGAAAAATGCGTTTTCGAAAAATTTTGGGCCTAATTGGAGCGTGGCTACCCGACTCTTTTTTTTTCCGAAACCTACTCCGGCAAGGAAACACGAATCGGAATCTAGATGGATCTCGAAAACAAACCTAATATGCAAGGAACTCGGATTGGTGGTGGAATATGGCAGCGGTGGTGGTAGCGGTGGTAGTATATGGATATGGATATGAATCGGTGGTGGTATATGAATCGGATTCGGAGCGGTGGCGGATAAGCGGTGGTGGTAGATGGCAGGGGCGATGATGATGGTGCGGCGGCGGCGTGACAACGTATGACCAGAACTCGAAACTCTAAAAGACTAGACTCTAAGACCAGCAACTAGACACGACGATGCAACCGCAAATTCAACAAAGCAAAACCCTAAAAAGATTATGCAAAGGCTCAGATTGGTTCGGATATGATGAACTAACCCTAATTTTTTTGTGGCTTTTTCGTGGACTGTAGGTATGAAGAACAGACTCGATCTAAACTACGAAAAACTGTAAAATCTCACCGAGCACCCTGGAAATCTGATACCACTTGATAGAGGCGAGGGTCCCGATCTTTCGATGAGATGTTGGATATCGCTTTGGTGGCAGTCGACTTTGACGATCCGACTACGAACGTGCGAGGACGTCGCGCCTTAGCAATCGCTAAACCAACTCCGAGAGGTTATTGACCACGCCGGAGCACGATCAACCTGACCACGAGGGTCTGTTTCCTGCGAGCAAACGAAGAACAAGCAAGAAACTGAGATTGCAATCTGGATATTGCGAATATAAGATGAAAGCTTTATTGATCAAGGTGGGGTTCTGTGACGCCTTTGTCTGGTCGTTGAACACAAACGAAGTACGCGAAGTTGCAGCTATGGCGAAATTTTAATCTAAACAAAACCCAAAGTCTAAACGATGCCCTAAGGGCTGTATATATGGAGGAAGAGGGGGGAATTTCGTGGCCCTTGGTGGAGGGGTCCGAAATCAACCCTATCTCTTGTTTCCCCACACATACGGACTCTAAAAATAGCCTATACTTATGTATTTCGAAATTACATGGGCCTGGCCCAATAATAAGGTGACACAGCACCTAAAATAGCCTCGGGACGAAATTTATGAAGTGGCATCTTGTATATTTCGTCCAAGGCTTCATGCACCCATTATGGTGGCTTCAATGTCCTGAAATCATCAGTTGTAACTCCGTTCTTGTTCCCCTTGCGCATGCCATCATCTCCATGCTTGTTCTTGCTCCAATGTTCATCCTTCTCCAAGCTAGGCCCTTCATTTGTAAGCAAAACAAATGTATCCAATTTAGGCAGCATCATATTCTCATGAACATTAGAATCATTACCAAGAAACGAAAGTACCTGGTAATTTAGTTGGCGTGCACGAGCTCTAGTAATTGGTCCAGTATGTATAGCAACAGGGGCTGTGGGTGTAACAATTGTACTGATGTCCTCATCATCGATGCTGCCATATACCACCACCACACCAACTTCATCGTCGCTGCCATATTCACCACCACATATTCACCTCAAATCCGAGTTCATATACGCCACCACATTTCCGCCGCCATCACGCCAATCCGAGTCCACCTGCAACATATATCCGCCACCAGTCTGATTTCCACCAGATTCATCGCCGCCACCAGTCCGAGATTCCACCAGTTTCATCTCCGCCACCAGTCCTGGTCCGAGTCCAGTAGTTGTTGCTTTGTTTTCGATTTCTAGAGCACGCGATACTCCGAGTCTGATAGAGGCGGGGTGTCCCGATCTTTCGATGAGATGATAACTATCGATTTGGTGGAGACGACTTTGACGATCCGACTACAAACGTGCAACGACGTTGTGCCTTAGCAATCGCTAAACCAACTCCGAGAGGTTATTGACCACGCCGGAGCACGATCAACCTGACCATGAAGGTTTATTCCTGCAAGCAATCGAAGAACAAGCAAGAATATGATAAAAGCAATCTGAATATCGCGAATATGTATGAAGTATTGATAATGGTGGGGATCCGAAAAGTGGTCTTGGTCTGGTCGTTGGACACAAACAAAGCACACGAAGTTGCAATGGCTAACTTTTAACTAAACAAATCCCAAGGAAAAGCTACTAGATGGATCTACTTATATAGGAGCAAGGGGTGGCGGCCAAGGAGGTGGGAGGACGTCCCAAGGTAGCCTAAAACTGAATCTAGGTCGTACAAGGCCAATGGGCCCAAGTGGAGGTGATGTAACACCTTTGGACTTGTAGTTTGACTCGGATTCTGCTGTAGCATCAGATTGTTTCGTCCACAACTCAACGCTCCGGACGAATTTGAAGGTGATTCCAATTGGGTTGGAAAGTGCACGAAATCTAGTTTCCAACAAAAAAAGAATCACCCAATTCGGAGTCCGTATGAAAAACTTGTGTGCGTTTTGAGTCAGGTATGTCTGTGCAGTCCGAATCTGAATCCAGAACGTGAGAGACTTGGACTCTATCTTCTCTTGGGCCAAAAGTGACGTGAGAGAACTTTTTGGACAGCAAATAAACATCTCTTTCTTTCTTATCTTCATATGTGGATTGTACAAATGTCCCATACACCTGCAATTAGACAAAACACAAAAGTGTGTGAAGTATTTTTGTTCTGGATAACATAAATAGATTATTGAATAGTTTGCACTAAAAATCACCTGACAAATATGCATATATGCAATATTTTTGGTCATATCCAAGGTAGTCATGTCCTCATCATCCTCCCCTTCTTGAAAATAAAGCCGTCCTCGGCGTTGCTTAATCTGAAATGTGGCTAACAAAAGAGACAAGGTGTACATGTTGTATATGTATATGTCATCCATTTTTACTTCCCTTGATTTTTGCATATATGACACATGAATAGATGAGTAACTTGCATAGTTCATAAAATCTAAAGCCAAAAAATTAGCACAAGAAGTAGAAGGCATGAAAATATTGCAACTCAGTTTGCACATATAAGTGGAGCTCTTATTCATTTCAAAAGATTGACAATGTTCATCATTAAACCATCCCAACGTTGGTGAATAAACCTTACTTGCATCAAATTTACATGCTACAACATGCTTAAATAAGCAAACATGCAATAAGTCATTCAACACAGAATCATCACCAAGATTAAAGGTCATATCAAAATGATTAAACATTGGTTCTTTTGCATCAATAGTTAATTCAATGGGTGCACTCAAAATTGTTGGTATTTCAGTTGTTTGATCACATGGCAAAGTCAAATTATCAACGTAGTCCTCTAAAATAGGTGGTGTGATCAAAGTAGTGGGTAGCTCATCAGATGGTGCATTCAAATTGACAAGGCATTCATCATGCTCATGTAGAGATGGAAGATCAGTACCTTTGTCATTACCTCTTATGATCAACTCAGATGATGTAGCCACTCTCAGGGGCGATGTGTCACATGGTGGAGGTGATGTAGTCCTGACAACAACGGATGTGGTTGTCATAGTATGCCTAGTAGCTGAAGGAACAATCATATCAACTCTTGGAATGTGCACCGTGCGCTTGTTCTCCTCGTGGCCAACACGTCGTTTTATTTCCTGTTCAGCTTTGCAAGCAAGATGAAACAAATGGTCCATAGGATAACACTCTTCATGAATTAGTATCTCTTGAATATCATGGTTTAATCCTCCCCAAAATCTATCCATAAAATCATCTTCACTTTCTTCTAAAGAGGAATGCAACAAGGTAGTTTGTAAATCATCATAATATTTTGTTACAGTTTCACTACCTTGTTTTAAGTGTTGCAACTTCTTAATCATGTCACGAGTATAATAAGCAGGGACGAAAGTATGTCGCATGGCAAGTTTCAAATCATCCCAAGTAGTAGGTATATAATCAGGGTGTAACCGACAATATTCACTCAACCAAACCAAAGCATAACCAGTGAAAGAACCAACCGCAACCTTAACCTTTTTATGTTCATCGAAATTATGGGAAGCAAATATATTTTTTATGTCGAACTCCCATTCAATATATAAAGCAGGTTTAAAACGGCCATTAAATGGTGGTATAGATACATTAACCTGATCATGTGCATTTGGATGTTTGTGCACCTCTCGTGACGGTTGTGGTATTTGCAAAGGTGGTGGCACGTCTCCCGCGATCGACAAAGCCCATGAATTGACTCTGGATCCTGTCATGATTAGTAGAACAAGAAACAAAACCCAAAAATAATGTTCGTATAACTACTAGGATGTGGTGGTAAAACGCTCACAGTAAAGCAAATATCAATGTCTTACAAGTTCTTACCATGCAGCAGGCGGTGATCGGCAACCAGCGGTGTCAAGTAACTTCGAATATTGAGTAAAGCGATTGCCAGGGGAGCGTACGTATACACGGTGTAGAAATATGTGGAGCTGGGTTGGCTATATGATAGAGGCAGAGGTGTCCCGTCTTTCGATGAGATGATGGATTTCGCTTTGGTGGAAGTCGACTTTGACGATCCGACTACGAACGTGCGAGGATGTCGCGCCTTAGCAATCGCTAAACCAACTCCGAGAGGTTATTGACCACGCCGGAGCACGATCAACCTGACCACGAGGGTCTGTTTCCTGCGAGCAAACGAAGAACAAGCAAGAAACTGAGATTGCAATCTGGATATTGCGAATATAAGATGAAAGCTTTATTGATCAAGGTGGGGTTCTGTGACGCCTTTGTCTGGTCGTTGAACACAAACGAAGTACGCGAAGTTGCAGCTATGGCGAACTTTTAATCTAAACAAAACCCAAAGTCTAAACGATGCCCTAAGGGCTGTATATATGGAGGAAGAGGGGGGAATTTCGTGGCCCTTGGTGGAGGGGTCCGAAATCAACCCTATCTCTTGTTTCCCCACACATACGGCCTCTAAAAATAGCCTATACTTATGTATTTCGAAATTACATGGGCCTGGCCCAATAATAAGGTGACGCAGCACCTAAAATAGCCTCGGGACGAAATTTATGAAGTGGCATCTTGTATATTTCGTCCAAGGCTTCATGCACCCATTATGGTGGCTTCAAAGTCCTGAAATCATCACTTGTAACTCCGTTCTTGTTCCCCTTGCGCATGCCATCATCTCCATGCTTGTTCTTGCTCCAATGTTCATCCTTCTCCAAGCTAGGCCCTTCATTTGTAAGCAAAACAAATGTATCCAATTTAGGCAGCATCATATTCTCATGAACATTAGAATCATTACCAAGAAACGAAAGTACCTGGTAATTTAGTTGGCGTGCACGAGCTCTAGTAATTGGTCCAGTATGTATAGCAGCAGGGGCTGTGGGTGTAACAATTGTATTGATGTCCTCATCACCTTCTTGAAAATAAAGCCGTCCTCGGCGTTGCTTAATCTGAAATGTGGCTAACAAAAGAGACAAGGTGTACATGTTGTATATGTATATGTCATCCATTTTCACTTCCCTTGATTTTTGCATATATGACACATGAATAGATGAGTAACTTGCATAGTTCATAAAATCTAAAGCCAAAAAATTAGCACAAGAAGTAGAAGGCATGAAAATATTGCAACTCAGTTTGCACATATAAGTGAAGCTCTTATTCATTTCAAAAGATTGACAATGTTCATCATTAAACCATCCCAACATTGGTGAATAAACCTTACTTGCATCAAATTTACATGCTACAACATGCTTAAATAAGCAAACATGCAATAAGTCATTCAACACAGAATCATCACCAAGATTAGAGGTCATATCAAAATGATTAAACATTGGTTCTTTTGCATCAATAGTTAATTCAATGGGTGCACTCAAAATTGTTGGTATTTCAATTGTTTGATCACATGGCAAAGTCAAATTATCAACGTAGTCCTCTAAAATAGGTGGTGTGATCAAAGTAGTGGGTAGCTCATCAGATGGTGCATTCAAATTGATAAGGCATTCATCATTTTCATGTAGAGATGGAAGATCAGTACCTTTGTCATTACCTCTTATGATCAACTCAGATGATGTAGCCACTCTCGGGGGCGATGTGTCACATGGTGGAGGTGATGTAGTCCTGACAACAACGGATGTGGTTGTCATAGTATGCCTAGTAGTTGAAGGAACAATCATATCAACTCTTGGAATGTGCACCGTGCGCTTGTTCTCCTCGTGGCCAACACGTCATTTTATTTCCTGTTCAGCTTTGCACGCAAGATGAAACAAATGGTCCATAGGATAACACTCTTCATGAATTAGTATCTCTTGAATATCACGGTTTAATCCTCCCCAAAATCTATCCATAAAATCATCTTCACTTTCTTCTAAAGAGGAATGCAACAAGGTAGTTTGTAAATCATCATAATATTTTGTTACAGTTTCACTACCTTGTTTTAAGTGTTGCAACTTCTTAATCATGTCACGAGTATAATAAGCAGGGACGAAAGTATGTCGCACGGCAAGTTTCAAATCATCCCAAGTAGTAGGTATATAATCAGGGTGTAACCGACAATATTCACTCCACCAAACCAAAGCATAACCAGTGAAAGAACCAACCGCAACCTTAACCTTTTTATGTTCATCGAAATTATGGGAAGCAAATATATTTTTTATGTCGAACTCCCATTCAATATATAAAGCAGTTTTAAACCGGCCATTAAATGGTGGTATAGATACATTAACCTGATCATGTGCATTTGGATGTTTGTGCACCTCTCGTGACGGTTGTGGTATTTGCAAAGGTGGTGGCACGTCTCCCGCGATCGACAAAGCCCATGAATTGACTCTGGATCCTGTCATGATTAGTAGAACAAGAAACAAAACCCAAAAATAATGTTCCTATAACTACTAGGATGTGGTGGTAAAACGCTCACAGTAAAGTAAATATCAATGTCTTACAAGTTCTTACCATGCAGCAGGCGGTGATCGGCAACCAGCGGTGTCAAGTAACTCCGAATATTGAGTAAAGCGATTGCCAAGGGAGCGTACGTATACACGGTGTAGAAATATGTGGAGCTGGGTTGGCTATATATGGTAGCAAAAGATTAGCAATAATCAATTCAAAGATGCAATGTTGAATAAACGCTCAACGACGGTACTGTGCTGGTCCTAGGCTAGACCGGACTAGAGACGCGAGCCTAGAACACTAATAAGGTCACGGCGTAGCACAACTAGCACCAATGAAGGATACTAAGTAGCTCTTGACAGCAAGATATAAGTGAAGATCACAACGGCAGTGAAGATAATGATGAAAAACAACTGCCAAGCAGGATATACAACAACTCTCTCTCCAACTTTCCTCTTGAAAAATTTGAGACAATTTTCTGATAAATTCTTTCAAAGAATGCTACTAACTCAAGCTTTCCAATGCAAAAAGAATTACTCAATTCCGAGTTGATATGAGGAGTCAAAGAATTCTAAAACTGGCCTGAAAAATTGGAACAAGCTGTGTTCATGAACTTCGGAGGGCAAAAAGACCTATTTAGAAGCCGATTTTGAGGTGTCAAATATTGAACTTGCTTCTGCAACTATTTAGATGTGGCTCGTCGCTATCTTCAATTTGAGTACTCACGGAGCCAAAACGGACTTCGTATAAGGAAGATACACCTGTTTTACTGAACAGTGTGCAAAACAGATTCCAATCCAAATTCATGTACGAGATTGATTCTAGATAGATCCAATTTTTTTTCTTCTCTCTTTTTTTTCTCACGCTTTTTTTTCTTTTTCTTCTCCCTCTTTTTCTTTTTTTTCTTTCCTTTTCTCTCTCTTTTTTTCTTTATCTTCTTTTTCTCCCTCTTTCCAAGACAAACTAGATAAGATGCAGATTCGATCAGGCGAAGATGTGAGTGACCTCAACTATGATTATGACAATAAACAGTGCGTAGCACGTGGTGGAAATTGGTGGATGGGATGGTGGACAGCGGATGGGATAATGATGCAGCGGTTGCGTGACTAATGTTGATAGAGGCAAAGGTGTCCCGTCTTTCGATGAGATGATGGATATCGCTTTGGTGGAAGTCGACTTTGACGATCCGACTACGAACGTGCGAGGACGTCGCGCCTTAGCAATCGCTAAACCAACTCCGAGAGGTTATTGACCACGCCGGAGCACGATCAACCTGACCACGAGGGTCTGTTTCCTGCGAGCAAACGAAGAACAAGCAAGAAACTAAGATTGCAATCTGGATATTGCGAATATAAGATGAAAGCTTTATTGATCAAGGTGGGGTTCTGTGACGCCTTTGTCTGGTCGTTGAACACAAACGAAGTACGCGAAGTTGCAGCTATGGCGAACTTTTAATCTAAACAAAACCCAAAGTCTAAACGATGCCCTAAGGGCTGTATATATGGAGGAAGAGGGGGGAATTTCGTGGCCTTTGGTGGAGGGGTCCGAAATCAACCCTATCTCTTGTTTCCCCACACATACGGACTCTAAAAATAGCCTATACTTATGTATTTCGAAATTACATGGGCCTGGCCCAATAATAAGGTGACGCAGCACCTAAAATAGCCTCGGGACGAAATTTATGAAGTGGCATCTTGTATATTTCGTCCAAGGCTTCATGCACCCATTATGGTGGCTTCAAAGTCCTGAAATCATCACTTGTAACTCCGTTCTTGTTCTTGCTCCAATGTTCATCCTTCTCCAAGCTAGGCCCTTCATTTGTAAGCAAAACAAATGTATCCAATTTAGGCAGCATCATATTCTCATGAACATTAGAATCATTACCAAGAAACGAAAGTACCTGGTAATTTAGTTGGCATGCACGAGCTCTAGTAATTGGTCCAGTATGTATAGCAGCAGGGGCTGTGGGTGTAACAATTGTATTGATGTCCTCATCATTCATTGATGCTAGTTGTGCTACGCCCTGACCTTATTAGTGTTCTAGGCTCGCGTCTCTAGTCCGGTCTAGCCTAGGACCAGCACAGTACCGTCGTTGAGCGTTTATTCAACATTGCATCTTTGAATTGATTATTGCTAATCTTTTGCTACCATATATAGCCAACCCAGCTCCACATATTTCTACACCGTGTATACGTACGCTCCCCTGGCAATCGCTTTACTCAATATTCGGAGTTACTTGACACCGCTGGTTGCCGATCACCGCCTGCTGCATGGTAAGAACTTGTAAGACATTGATATTTGCTTTACTGTGAGCGTTTTACCACCACATCCTAGTAGTTATAGGAACATTATTTTTGGGTTTTGTTTCTTGTTCTACTAATCATGACAGGATCCAGAGTCAATTCATGGGCTTTGTCGATCGCGGGAGACGTGCCACCACCTTTGCAAATACCACAACCGTCACGAGAGGTGCAAAAACATCCAAATGCACATGATCAGGTTAATGTATCTATACCACCATTTAATGGCCGTTTTAAACCTGCTTTATATATTGAATGGGAGTTCAACATAAAAAATATATTTGCTTCCCATAATTTCGATGAACATAAAAAGGTTAAGGTTGCGGTTGGTTCTTTCACTGGTTATGCTTTGGTTTGGTGGAGTGAATATTGTCGGTTACACCCTGATTATATACCTACTACTTGGGATGATTTGAAACTTGCCATGCGACATACTTTCGTCCCTGCTTATTATACTCGTGACATGATTAAGAAGTTGCAACACTTAAAACAAGGTAGTGAAACTGTAACAAAATATTATGATGATTTACAAACTACCTTGTTGCATTCCTCTTTAGAAGAAAGTGAAGATGATTTTATGGATAGATTTTGGGGAGGATTAAACCGTGATATTCAAGAGATACTAATTCATGAAGAGTGTTATCCTATGGACCATTTGTTTCATCTTGCGTGCAAAGCTGAACAGGAAATAAAATGACGTGTTGGCCACGAGGAGAACAAGCGCACGGTGCACATTCCAAGAGTTGATATGATTGTTCCTTCAACTACTAGGCATACTATGACAACCACATCCGTTGTTGTCAGGACTACATCACCTCCACCATGTGACACATCGCCCCCGAGAGTGGCTACATCATCTGAGTTGATCATAAGAGGTAATGACAAAGGTACTGATCTTCCATCTCTACATGAAAATGATGAATGCCTTATCAATTTGAATGCACCATCTGATGAGCTACCCACTACTTTGATCACACCACCTATTTTAGAGGACTACGTTGATAATTTGACTTTGCCATGTGATCAAACAATTGAAATACCAACAATTTTGAGTGCACCCATTGAATTAACTATTGATGCAAAAGAACCAATGTTTAATCATTTTGATATGACCTCTAATCTTGGTGATGATTCTGTGTTGAATGACTTATTGCATGTTTGCTTATTTAAGCATGTTGTAGCATGTAAATTTGATGCAAGTAAGGTTTATTCACCAATGTTGGGATGGTTTAATGATGAACATTGTCAATCTTTTGAAATGAATAAGAGCTTCACTTATATGTGCAAACTGAGTTGCAATATTTTCATGCCTTCTACTTCTTGTGCTAATTTTTTGGCTTTAGATTTTATGAACTATGCAAGTTACTCATCTATTCATGTGTCATATATGCAAAAATCAAGGGAAGTGAAAATGGATGACATATACATATACAACATGTACACCTTGTCTCTTTTGTTAGCCACATTTCAGATTAAGCAACGCCGAGGACGGCTTTATTTTCAAGAAGGTGATGAGGACATCAATACAATTGTTACACCCACAGCCCCTGCTGCTATACATACTGGACCAATTACTAGAGCTCGTGCACGCCAACTAAATTACCAGGTACTTTCGTTTCTTGGTAATGATTCTAATGTTCATGAGAATATGATGCTGCCTAAATTGGATACATTTGTTTTGCTTACAAATGAAGGGCCTAGCTTGGAGAAGGATGAACATTGGAGCAAGAACAAGCATGGAGATGATGGCATGCGCAAGGGGAACAAGAACGGAGTTACAAGTGATGATTTCAGGACTTTGAAGCCACCATAATGGGTGCATGAAGCCTTGGACGAAATATACAAGATGCCACTTCATAAATTTCGTCCCGAGGCTATTTTAGGTGCTGCGTCACCTTATTATTGGGCCAGGCCCATGTAATTTCGAAATACATAAGTATAGGCTATTTTTAGAGTCCGTATGTGTGGGGAAACAAGAGATAGGGTTGATTTCGGACCCCTCCACCAAGGGCCACGAAATTCCCCCCCTCTTCCTCCATATATACAACCCTTAGGGCATCGTTTAGACTTTGGGTTTTGTTTAGATTAAAAGTTCGCCATAGCTGCAACTTCGCGTACTTCGTTTGTGTTCAACGACCAGACAAAGGCGTCACAGAACCCCATCTTGATCAATAAAGCTTTCATCTTATATTCGCACTATCCAGATTGCAATCTTAGTTTCTTGCTTGTTCTTCGTTTGCTCGCAGGAAACAGACCCTCGTGGTCAGGTTGATCGTGCTCCGGCGTGGTCAATAACCTCTCGGAGTTGGTTTAGCGATTGCTAAGGCGCGACGTCCTCGCACGTTCGTAGTCGGATCGTCAAAGTCGACTTCCACCAAAGCGAAATCCACCATCTCATCGAAAGACGGGACACCTTTGCCTCTATCAGTGTAACAATGCTATTGATGTCCTCATCATCCTCCCCTTCTTGAAATGAAGTCGTCCTCGACGGAAACTCATCTTCCTCACCCAAATAAGGCTTCAAATCTGCAATGTTAAAAGTGGGACTAACCCCAAAATCTGCAGGCAACTCAAGTTTATATGCATTATCATTTATTTTCTCTAACACCTTAAAGGGACCATCAGCACGTGGCATTAGCTTTGATTTGCGCAAATCAGGAAATCTATCCTTATGCAAACGTAACCAAACAAGATCTCCAGGTGCAAACACAACATGTTTTCTACCCTTATCTCCAGCAAGTTTATATTTAGCATTCATATGCTCAATGTTTTCCTTAGTTAACTCATGCATTTTTAAAATCAATTCAGCACGTTGTTTAGCATCAAAATTAACCTTCTCCGAAGTGGAAGAGGCAACAAATCAATAGGTGCATGAGGTAGGAAACCATACACAACTTCAAAAGGGCACATCTTAGTAGTAGAATGCAATGAACGATTATAAGCAAATTCAATATGAGGCAAGCATTCCTCCCACATTTTCTTATTATTCTTCAAAACAGCCCTAAGCATAGTAGACAATGTTCTATTGACTACTTCAGTTTGTCCATCAGTTTGGGGGTGACAAGTAGTACTAAAAAGCAGTTTAGTCCCCAACTTAGCCCATAAACATCTCCAAAAGTGGCTAAGAAATTTAGTATCACGATCTAAAACAATAGTATTTGGCACACCATGCAAGCGAATAATTTCACGAAAGAACAAATCAGCAACATTAACAGCATCATCGCTTTTATGACATGGTATAAAGTGTGCCATTTTCGAGAATCTATCCACGACAACAAATATGCTATCCCTCCCCTTCTTTGTTCGAGGTAAACCTAAAACAAAGTCCATAGATATATCCTCCCAAGGAATACTAGGTACAGGCAAAGGCATATATAAACCATGAGGATTGAGTCGTGACTTAGCTTTTTGACATGTAGTGCAGCGAGCAATAAAACGCTCAACATCCCGTCTCATCTTTGGCCAAAAGAAATGTGTAGCAAGTACGTCCTCCGTCTTCTTCACGCCAAAGTGTCCCATTAATCCTCCTCCATGCGCCTCCTGCAACAACAAAAGACGAACGGAGCTAGCTGGAATGCATAGCTTGTTAGCACGAAACACAAATCCATCATTAACAACAAACTTGTTCCACATTCTTCCTTCTTTACAATTCTGCATTACACCTTTAAAATCAGCATCATGCACATATTGATCTTTGATGGTCTCCAAACCAAATATTTTGAAGTCAAGTTGTGAAAGCATAGTATAGCGACGAGACAATGCATCAGCAATAACATTTTCTTTTCCCTTCTTGTGTTTAATGACATAAGGGAAAGTCTCAATGAATTCAACCCATTTAGCATGTCTACGATTCAGTTTAGCTTGACTTTTAATATGTTTCAAAGATTCATGATCAGAATGTATAACAAATTCTTTGGGCCATAAATAATGTTGCCATGTTTCTGAAGTCCGAACAAGAGCATATAATTCTTTATCATAAGTAGAATAATTCAGACTAGGCCCACTCAATTTTTCAGAAAAGTATGCAACAGGTTTGCCATCTTGTAATAACACACCGCCTAATCCAATTCCACTAGCATCACATTCAAGCTCAAAAGTCTTATTAAAATCAGGAAGTTGGAGTAAAGGAGCATGTGTCAACTTATCTTTCAATACCGAGAAAGCTTCTTCCTGTGCGGTACCCCAAAGAAAAGGCACATCTTTCTTTGTAAGCTCATTGAGAGGTGCAGCAATGGTGCTGAAATCTCTCACAAAACGCCTATAGAATCCAGCGAGGCCAAGAAAACTCCTCACTTGTGTGACCGTTTTGGGCTGCGGCCAACTCTCAATAGCTTCAATCTTGGCTTTATCAACTTCAATTCCCTGTGGAGTAACAACATAGCCAAGAAAAGATACTCGGTCGGTGCAAAAGGTGCACTTCCCAAGGTTACCAAACAAACGTGCATCACGTAGTGCAATAAAAACAGCACGTAAATGTTCCAAATGTTCCTCCAAAGATCTGCTATAAATCAATATGTCATCAAAGTAAACCACCACAAATCGTCCAATGAAAGCACGTAAAACTTCGTTCATTAATCTCATGAAAGTACTAGGTGCATTAGTTAACCCAAAAGGCATGACTAACCACTCATATAATCCAAACTTAGTTTTAAATGCTGTTCTCCATTCATCTCCCAATTTCATACGAATTTGATGGTAGCCACTACGCAAATCAACTTTGGAGAATATTGTAGAGCCACTCAATTCATCAAGCATATCATCTAGCCTAGGAATAGGATGACGATAACGAATAGTAATATTATTAATGCCTCTACAATCAACACACATACGTGATGTACCATCCTTTTTCGGCACTAGAATAATAGGAACAGCACAAGGACTAAGGGATTCGCGTATATAACCTTTGTCGAGAAGCTCTTGTACTTGACGCATAATCTCCTTCGTCTCCTCTGGATTGGTACGGTATGGTGCACGGTTTGGCAGTGAAGCACCGGGAATTAAGTCGATCTGATGCTCAATCCCTCGAATAGGCGGTAATCCCGGTGGCACGTCTTGTGGAAAAACGTCAGCGAACTCCTGCAAAATGTTAGTGACAGCAGGAGGCAAAGAGGAAGGCACGTCCTCGAATGAAAATAATGCCTCTTTGCACACAAAAGCATAGCAAACAGATTTGCTGAAATCTAACTCATCAATATCAGATTTGGTGGCAAATAAACATGCACTTTTCAATTTAATCTCAGAAGCAACACTAGATGGTTTATTATTAGGCTTCATTTGTTGCTCAAATTCTTTTGCCACAATCTGATTTTCACTCTTATTCTTCTCCTGTTGTGCTTTATTAGCTCTATTAATATCATCTTTCAAAATGGAATCAGGGGTCATAGGAAGCAAAGTAATATTTTTATCCTTATGAACAAGAGTATAGTGATTGTTTCTACCATGGTGTACAGAATTTTTATCAAATTGCCATGGTCTACCAAGTAATAAGGAACATGCTTGCATAGGTACCACATCACAATCAACATAATCAGCATATGTAGAGATACTAAAATGCACACGAACAGTACGTGTTACCTTAACCTTGCCGCTGTTGTTGAACCATTGGATGTAGTAAGGATGTGGATGTGGTCTTGTGGTGAGAGAAAGCTTCTTGATAGAGGCAAAGGTGTCCCGTCTTTCGATGAGATAGTGGATTTCGCTTTGGTGGAAGTCGACTTTGACGATCCGACTACGAACGTGCGAGGACGTCGCGCCTTAGCAATCGCTAAACCAACTCCGAGAGGTTATTGACCACGCCGGAGCACGATCAACCTGACCACGAGGGTCTGTTTCCTGCGAGCAAACGAAGAACAAGCAAGAAACTGAGATTGCAATCTGGATATTGCGAATATAAGATGAAAGCTTTATTGATCAAGGTGGGGTTCTGTGACGCCTTTGTCTGGTCGTTGAACACAAACGAAGTACGCGAAGTTGCAGCTATGGCGAACTTTTAATCTAAACAAAACCCAAAGTCTAAACGATGCCCTAAGGGCTGTATATATGGAGGAAGAGGGGGGAATTTCGTGGCCCTTGGTGGAGGGGTCCGAAATTAACCCTATCTCTTGTTTCCCCACACATACGGACTCTAAAAATAGCCTATACTTATGTATTTCGAAATTACATGGGCCTGGCCCAATAATAAGGTGACGCAGCACCTAAAATAGCCTCGGGACGAAATTTATGAAGTGGCATCTTGAATATTTCGTCCAAGGCTTCATGCACCCATTATGGTGGCTTCAAAGTCCTGAAATCATCACTTGTAACTCCGTTCTTGTTCCCCTTGCGCATGCCATCATCTCCATGCTTGTTCTTGCTCCAATGTTCATCCTTCTCCAAGCTAGGCCCTTCATTTGTAAGCAAAACAAATGTATCCAATTTAGGCAGCATCATATTCTCATGAACATTAGAATCATTACCAAGAAACGAAAGTACCTGGTAATTTAGTTGGCGTGCACGAGCTCTAGTAATTGGTCCAGTATGTATAGCAGCAGGGGCTGTGGGTGTAACAATTGTATTGATGTCCTCATCACAAAGTGTCCCATTAATCCTCCTCCATGCGCCTCCTGCAACAACAAAAGACGAACGGAGCTAGCTGGAATGCATAGCTTGTTAGCACGAAACACAAATCCATCATTAACGACAAACTTGTTCCACATTCTTCCTTCTTTGCAATTCTGCATTACATCTTTAAAATCAGCATCATGCACATATTGATCTTTGATGGTCTCCAAACCAAATATTTTGAAGTCAAGTTGTGAAAGCATAGTATAGCGACGAGACAATGCATCAGCAATAACATTTTCTTTTCCCTTCTTGTGTTTAATGACATAAGGGAAAGTCTCAATGAATTCAACCCATTTAGCATGTCTACGATTCAGTTTAGCTTGACTTTTAATATGTTTCAAAGATTCATGATCAGAACGTATAACAAATTCTTTGGGCCATAAATAATGTTGCCATGTTTCTAAAGTCCGAACAAGAGCATATAATTCTTTATCATAAGTAGAATAATTCAGACTAGGCCCACTCAATTTTTCAGAAAAGTATGCAACAGGTTTGCCATCTTGTAATAACACACCTCCTAATCCAATTCCACTAGCATCACATTCAAGCTCAAAAGTCTTATTAAAATCAGGAAGTTGGAGTAAAGGAGCATGTGTCAACTTATCTTTCAATACCGTGAAGGCTTCTTCCTGTGCGGTACCCCAAAGAAAAGGCACATCTTTCTTTGTAAGCTCATTGAGAGGTGCAGCAATGGTGCTGAAATCTCTCACAAAACGCCTATAGAATCCAGCGAGGCCAAGAAAACTCCTCACTTGTGTGGCCGTTTTGGGTTGCGGCCAACTCTCAATAGCTTCAATCTTGGCTTTATCAACTTCAATTCCCTGTGGAGTAACAACATAGCCAAGAAAAGATACTCGGTCGGTGCAAAAGGTGCACTTCCCAAGGTTACCAAACAAACGTGCATCACGTAGAGCAATAAAAACAGCACGTAAATGTTCCAAATGTTCTTCCAAAGATCTGCTATAATTCAATATGTCATCAAAGTAAACTACCACAAATCGTCCAATGAAAGCACGTAAAACTTGGTTCATTAATCTCATGAAAGTACTAGGTGCATTAGTTAACCCAAAAGGCATGACTACCCACTCATATAATCCAAACTTAGTTTTAAATGCTGTTTTCCATTCATCTCCCAATTTCATACGAATTTGATGGTAGCCACTACGCAAATCAACTTTGGAGAATATTGTAGAGCCACTCAATTCATCAAGCATATCATCTAGCCTAGGAATAGGATGACGATAACGAATAGTAATATTATTAATGCCTCTACAATCAACACACATACGTGATGTACCATCCTTTTTCGGCACTAGAATAATAGGAACAGCACAAGGACTAAGGGATTCGCGTATATAACCTTTGTCGAGAAGCTCTTGTACTTGACGCATAATCTCCTTCGTCTCCTCTGGATTGGTACGGTATGGTGCACGGTTTGGCAGTGAAGCACCAGGAATTAAGTCAATCTGATGCTCAATCCCTCGAATAGGCGGTAATCCCGGTGGCACGTCTTGTGGAAAAACGTCAGCGAACTCCTGCAAAATGTTAGTGACAGCAGGAGGCAAAGAGGAAGGCACGTCCTCGAATGAAAATAATGCCTCTTTGCACACAAAAGCATAGCAAACGGATTTGCTGAAATCTAGCTCATCAATATCAGATTTGGTGGCAAATAAACATGCACTTTTCAATTTAATTTCAGAAGCAACACTAGATGGTTTATTATTAGGCTTCATTTGTTGCTCAAATTCTTTTGCCACAATCTGATTTTCACTCTTATTCGTCTCCTGTTTTGCTTTATTAGCTCTATTAATATCATCTTTCAAAATTTAATCAGGAGTCATAGGAAGCAAAGTAATATTTTTATCCTTATGAACAAGAGTATATTGATTGTTTCTACCATGGTGTACAGAATTTTTATCAAATTGCCATGGTCTACCAAGTAATAAGGAACATGCTTGCATAGGTACCACATCACAATCAACATAATCAGCATATGTAGAGATACTAAAATGCACACGAACAGTACGTGTTACCTTAACCTTGCCGCTGTTGTTGAACCATTGGATGTAGTAAGGATGTGGATGTGGTCTTGTGGTGAGAGAAAGCTTCTCCACCATCTCCATGCTAGCCAAGTTGTTGCAGCTCCCTCCGTCTATGATGACGCGCACAGAACGTTCCTTCACAACTCCCTTGGTATGGAACAAATTGTGCCTGTGATTTTGCTCAGCTTGTGTGACCTGCACACTCAAAACACGTTGAGCAACTAAACATTCATATATGTCAGCGTCTTCAGGAGCCATGTATTGCGTCTCATGATCAGAATCATCTCCACCATGTTCTTCACGTGTAATAAGAGCCAATGTCTCCTCATCATCGTCACTAGCGGACTCATATCCACCATCCGCGGTAGCAATCATCACACGCGGAGATTTGCATTCGGTCGCATAATGACCTCCTCCCTTACAACGACGACAAATAATATCACTTGTGTGCCCTGTTGATGCCATGGAAGAAGAAGAACTCCGTGCAGGCCCAGCAGGTGCGCTCTTGGCAGATAATAGTGGTTGTGCCTGTTTTCTTGTATCACGACTGGAGGAGGCACCTGATTGAGGTGCTGGTGCAGTTGAAGTAGAAGATGCACGCGGTGTCCATGATGAAGGTCGGCCTGCAGAAAAGTTAGATTGCGCCAATGCTTGTCGATCCTGCACTTCACGTTCAGCTTTACAAGCAAGATGGAATAAACGAGTGATATTAGTATACTCCTTATAGTCTAGAATGGTCTGAATCTCTCTATTTAATCCACCCAGAAAACGTGCAAGCATAGCTTCATTCTTGATGAGGACATCAATACCATTGTTACACCCACAGCCCCTACTAATACATATACGGGACCAATTACTAGAGCTCGCGCACGCCAATTAAATTATCAGGTACTTTCGTTTCTTTGTAATGATTCTAATGTTCATGAGAATATGATGCTGCCTAAATTGGATACATTTGTTTTGCTTACAAATGAAGGGCCTAGCTTGGAGAAGGATGAACATTGGAGCAAGAACAAGCATGGAGATTGATAGAGGCAAAGGTGTCCCGTCTTTCGATGAGATGATGGATATCGCTTTGGTGGCAGTCGACTTTGACGATCCGACTATGAACGTGCGAGGACGTCGCGCCTTAGCAATCGCTAAACCAACTCCAAGAGGTTATTGTCCACGCCGGAGCACGATCAACCTGACCACGAGGGTCTGTTTCCTGCGAGCAAACGAAGAACAAGCAAGTAACTGAGATTGCAATCTGGATATTGCGAATATAAGATGAAAGCTTTATTGATCAAGGTGGGGTTCTGTGACGCCTTTGTCTGGTCGTTGAACACAAACGAAGTACGCGAAGTTGCAGCTATGGCGAACTTTTAATCTAAACAAAACCTAAAGTCTAAACGGTGCCCTAAGGGCTGTATATATGGAGGAAGAGAGGGGGAATTTCGTGGCCCTTGGTGGAGGGGTCCGAAATCAACCCTATCTCTTGTTTCCCCACACATACGGACTCTAAAAATAACCTCTACCTATGTATTTCGAAATTACATGGGCCTGGCCCAATAAAAAGGTGACGCAGCACCTATAATAGCCTCGGGACGAAATTTATGAAGTGGCATCTTGTATATTTCGTCCAAGGCTTCATGCACCCATTATGGTGGCTTCAAAGTCCTGAAATCATCACTTGTAACTCCGTTCTTGTTCCCCTTGCGCATGGCATCATCTCCATGCTTGTTCTTGCTCCAATGTTCATCCTTCTCCAAGCTAGGCCCTTCATTTGTAAGCAAAACAAATGTATCCAATTTAGGCAGCATCATATTCTCATGAACATTAGAATCATTACCAAGAAACGAAAGTACCTGATAATTTAATTGGCGTGCGCGAGCTCTAGTAATTGGTCCCGTATATGTAGCAGTAGGGGCTGTGGGTGTAACAATGGTATTGATGTCCTCATCATCCTCCCCTTCTTGAAATGAAGTCGTCCTCGACGGAAACTCATCTTCCTTACCCAAATAAGGCTTCAAATCTGCAATGTTAAAAGTGGGACTAACCCCAAAATCTGCAGGCAGCTCAAGTTTATATGCATTATCATTTATTTTCTCTAACACCTTAAAGGGACCATCAGCACGTGGCATTAGCTTTGATTTGCGCAAATCAGGAAATCTATCCTTACGCAAATGTAACCAAACAAGATCTCCAGGTGCAAACACAACATGTTTTCTACCCTTATCTCCAGCAAGTTTATATTTAGCATTCATACGCTCAATGTTTTCCTTAGTTAACTCATGCATTTTTAAAATCAATTCAGCACGTTGTTTAGCATCAAAATTAACCTTCTCCGAAGATGAAAGAGGCAAGAAATCAATAGGTGCACGAGGTAGGAAACCATACACAACTTCAAAAGGGCACATCTTAGTAGTAGAATGCAATGAACGATTATAAGCAAATTCAATATGAGGCAAGCATTCCTCCCACATTTTCTTATTATTCTTCAAAACAGCCCTAAGCATAGTAGACAACGTTCTATTGACTACTTCAGTTTGTCCATCAGTTTGGGGGTGACAAGTAGTACTAAAAAGCAGTTTAGTCCCCAACTTAGCCCATAAACATCTCCAAAAGTGGCTAAGAAATTTAGTATCACGATCTGAAACAATAGTATTTGGCACACCATGCAAGCGAATAATTTCACGAAAGAACAAATCAGCAACATTAACAGCATCATCGCTTTTATGACATGGTATAAAGTGTGCCATTTTCGAGAATCTATCCACGACAACAAATATGTTATCCCTCCCCTTCTTTGTTCGAGGTAAACCTAAAACAAAGTCCATAGATATATCCTGATAGAGGCAAAGGTGTCCCGTCTTTCGATGAGATGATGGATATCGCTTTGGTGGAAGTCGACTTTGACGATCCGACTACGAACGTGCGAGGACGTCGCGCCTTAGCAATCGCTAAACCAACTCCGAGAGGTTATTGACCACGCCGGAGCACGATCAACCTGACCACGAGGGTCTGTTTCCTGCGAGCAAACGAAGAACAAGCAAGAAACTAAGATTGCAATCTGGATATTGCGAATATAAGATGAAAGCTTTATTGATCAAGGTGGGGTTCTGTGACGCCTTTGTCTGGTCGTTGAACACAAACGAAGTACGCGAAGTTGCAGCTATGGCGAACTTTTAATCTAAAGAAAACCCAAAGTCTAAACGATGCCCTAAGGGCTGTATATATGGAGGAAGAGGGGGGGAATTTCGTGGCCCTTGGTGGAGGGGTCCGAAATCAACCCTATCTCTTGTTTCCCCACACATACGGACTCTAAAAATAGCCTATACTTATGTATTTCGAAATTACATGGGCCTGGCCCAAAAATAAGGTGACGCAGCACCTAAAATAGCCTCGGGACGAAATTTAGGAAGTGGCATCTTGTATATTTCGTCCAAGGCTTCATGCACCCATTATGGTGGCTTCAAAGTCCTGAAATCATCACTTGTAGCTCCGTTCTTGTTCCCCTTACGCATGCCATCATCTCCATGCTTGTTCTTGCTCCAATGTTCATCCTTCTCCAAGCTAGGCCCTTCATTTGTAAGCAAAACAAATGTATCCAATTTAGGCAGCATCATATTCTCATGAACATTAGAATCATTACCAAGAAACAAAAGTACCTGGTAATTTAGTTGGCGTGCACGAGCTCTAGTAATTGGTCCAGTATGTATAGCAGCAGGGGTTGTGGGTGTAACAATTGTATTGATGTCCTCATCATCCTCCCCTTCTTGAAATGAAGTCGTCCTCGACGGAAGTTCATCTTCCTCACCCAAATAAGGCTTCAAATCTGCAATGTTAAAAGTGGGACTAACCCCAAAATCTGCAGGCAGCTCAAGTTTATATGCATTATCATTTATTTTCTCTAACACCTTAAAGGGACCATCAGCACGTGGCATTAACTTTGATTTGCGCAAATCAGGAAATCTATCCTTACGCAAATGTAACCAAACAAGATCTCCAGGTGCAAACACAACATGTTTTCTACCCTTATCTCCAGCAAGTTTATATTTAGCATTCATACGCTCAATGTTTTCCTTAGTTAACTCATGCATTTTTAAAATCAATTCAGCACGTTGTTTAGAATCAAAATTAACCTTCTCCGAAGATGGAAGAGGCAACAAATCAATAGGTGCACGAGGTAGGAAACCATACACAACTTCAAAAGGGCACATCTTAGTAGTAGAATGCAACGAACGATTATAAGCAAATTCAATATGAGGCAAGCATTCCTCCCACATTTTCTTATTATTCTTCAAAACAGCCCTAAGCATAGTAGACAACGTTCTATTGACTACTTCAGTTTGTCCATCAGTTTGGGGGTGACAAGTAGTACTAAAAAGCAGTTTAGTCCCCAACTTAGCCCATAAACATCTCCAAAAGTGGCTAAGAAATTTAGTATCACGATCTGAAACAATAGTATTTGGCACACCATGCAAGTGAATAATTTCACGAAAGAACAAATCAGCAACATTAACAGCATCATCGCTTTTATGACATGGTATAAAGTGTGCCATTTTCGAGAATCTATCCACGACAACAAATATGCTCTCCCTCCCCTTCTTTGTTCGAGGTAAACCTAAAACAAAGTCCATAGATATATCCTCCCAAGGAACACTAGGTACAGGCAAAGGCATATATAAACCATGAGGATTGAGTCGTGACTTAGCTTTTTGACATGTAGTGCATCGAGCAATAAAACGCTCAACATCCCGTCTCATCTTTGGCCAAAAGAAATGTGTAGCAAGTATGTCCTCCGTCTTCTTCATGCCAAAGTGTCCCATTAATCCTCCTCCATGCGCCTCCTGCAACAACAAAAGACGAACGGAGCTAGCTGGAATGCATAGCTTGTTAGCACGAAACACAAATCCATCGTTAACGACGAACGTGTTCCACATTCTTCTATCTTTACAATTCTGCATTACATCTTTAAAATCAGCATCATGCACATATTGATCTTTGATGGTCTCCAAACCAAATATTTTGAAGTCAAGTTGTGAAAGCATAGTATAGCGGCGAGACAATGCATCAGCAATAACATTTTCTTTTCCCTTCTTGTGTTTAATGACATAAGGAAAAGTCTCAATGAATTCAACCCATTTAGCATGTCTACGATTCAGTTTAGCTTGACTTTTAATATGTTTCAAAGATTCATGATCAGAATGTATAACAAATTCTTTGGGCCATAAATAATGTTGCCATGTTTCTAAAGTCCGAACAAGAGCATATAATTCTTTATCATAAGTAGAATAATTCAGACTAGGCCCACTCGATTTTTCAGAAAAGTATGCAACAGGTTTGCCATCTTGTAATAACACACCTCCTAATCCAATTCCACTAGCATCACATTCAAGCTCAAAAGTCTTATTAAAATCAGGAAGTTGGAGCATGTGTCAACTTATCTTTCAATACAGCTGCACCTATCGGAAAGATGTGCCTTATTAAAACCCTCACCGGCTGCACCTATCGCACCTCTGCAACAACAACAACTACGCCCCCTTCCGAATCAGTATGGACGAGCACAGCGTGTTCCTATTGAGCCAGGACAAAATTCTTGTGCTGCTGCTACTGCTGTTGGTGCTTCTTTGGCTCCTGCTACTGCTGCTGGTGGTACCCAGGAGGATGATGAGTATGCGGGCGATTATGAGGATGAGGTTGATCAAAATCAGATCTACGAGCAGCCACCAGCACCACCACCAGCAGGTCGACCTCAGGTATATATTCGTAATGGTAGGCCTGCACCACCACCTCAGGTACGCGATGATGTCCATATTCCTAAACTGAAATTGAATATTCCACCATTTGAGGGTAGATATGTTCCTGATATATATCTTACTTGGGAATTAGAAACTGAACAACGATTTACATGTTTACAATATCCTGAGGAGAGACGAGTTGCTGCTGCTGTTTGTGTTTTCACTAGTTTTGCATGTGTATGGTGGTCTGAACATTGTAGATTATATCCTATTCCAACTACTTGGGCTGCTTTGAAAACTGCTATGCGTACGCGTTGGGTTCCACCATATTATCAACGTGAATTGCTTCAAAAATTGCAAACAAGTGATATTATTTGTCGACGTTGTAAGGGAGGAGGTCATTATGCGAGGGAATGCAAATCTCCGCGTGTGATGATTGCTACCGCAGATGGTGGATATGAGTCCGCTAGTGACTATGATGAGGAGACATTGGCTCTTATTACACGTGAAGAACATGGTGGAGATGATTCTGATAATGAGACGCAATACATGGCTCCTGAAGACGCTGACAGGTATGAATGTTTAGTTGCTCAACGTGTTTTGAGTGTGCAGGTCACACAAGCTGAGCAAAATCAGAGGCACAATTTGTTCCATACCAAGGGAGTTGTGAAGGAACGTTCTGTGCGCGTCATCATAGACGGAGGGAGCTGCAACAACTTGGCTAGCATGGAGATGGTCGAGAAGCTTTCTCTCACCACAAGACCACATCCACATCCTTACTACATCCAATGGTTCAACAACAGCGGCAAGGTTAAGGTAACACGTACTGTTCGTGTGCATTTTAGTATATCTACATATGCTAATTATGTTGATTGTGATGTGGTACCTATGCAAGCTTGTTCCTTATTACTTGGTAGACCATGGCAATTTGATAAAAATTCTGTACACCATGGTAGAAACAATCACTATACTCTTGTTCATAAGGATAAAAATATTACTTTGCTTCCTATGACTCCTGATTCCATTTTGAAAGATGATATTAATAGAGCTAATAAAGCAAAACAGGAGACGAATAAGAGTGAAAATCAGATTGTGGCAAAAGAATTTGAGCAACAAATGAAGTCTAATAGTAAACCATCTAGTGTTGCTTCTGAAATTAAATTGAAAAGTGCATGTTTATTTGCCACCAAATCTGATATTGATGAGCTAGATTTCAGCAAATCTGTTTGCTATGCTTTTGTGTGCAAAGAGGCATTATTTTCATTCGAGGACGTGCCTTCCTCTTTGCCTCCTACTGTCACTAACATTTTGCAGGAGTTCGCTGACGTCTTTCCACAAGACGTGCCACCGGGATTACCGCCTATTCGAGGGATTGAGCATCAGATTGACTTAATTCCCGGTGCTTCACTGCCAAACCGTGCACCATACCGTACCAATCCAGAGGAGACGAAGGAGATTATGCGCCAAGTACAAGAGCTTCTCGACAAAGGTTATATACGCGAATCCCTTAGTCCTTCTGCTGTTCCTATTATTCTAGTGCCGAAAAAGGATGGTACATCACGTATGTGTGTTGATTGTAGAGGCATTAATAATATTACTATTCGTTATCGTCATCCTATTCCTAGGCTAGATGATATGCTTGATGAATTGAGTGGCTCTACAATATTCTCCAAAGTTGATTTGCATAGTGGCTACCATCAAATTCGTATGAAATTGGGAGATGAATGGAAAACAGCATTTAAAACTAAGTTTGGATTATATGAGTGGTTAGTCATGCCTTTTGGGTTAACTAATGCACCTAGTACTTTCATGAGATTAATGAACGAAGTTTTACGTGCTTTCATTGGACGATTTGTGGTAGTTTACTTTGATGACATACTGATTTATAGCAGATCTTTGGAAGAACATTTGGAACATTTACGTGCTGTTTTTATTGCTCTACGTGATGCACGTTTGTTTGGTAACCTTGGGAAGTGCACCTTTTGCACCGACCGAGTATCTTTTCTTGGCTATGTTGTTACTCCACAGGGAATTGAAGTTGACAAAGCCAAGATTGAAGCTATTGAGAGTTGGCCGCAGCCCAAAACGGTCACACAAGTGAGGAGTTTTCTTGGCCTCGCTGGATTCTATAGGCGTTTTGTGAGAGATTTCAGCACCATTGCTGCACCTCTCAACGAGCTTACGAAGAAGGATGTGCCTTTTGTTTGGGGTACCGCACAGGAAGAAGCCTTCACGGTATTGAAAGATAAGTTGACACATGCTCCTTTACTCCAACTTCCTGATTTTAATAAGACTTTTGAGCTTGAATGTGATGCTAGTGGAATTGGATTAGGAGGTGTGTTATTACAAGATGGCAAACCTGTTGCATACTTTTCTGAAAAATTGAGTGGGCCTTGTCTGAATTATTCTACTTATGATAAAGAATTATATGCTCTTGTTCGGACTTTAGAAACATGGCAACATTATTTATGGCCAAAGAATTTGTTATACATTCTGATCATGAATCTTTGAAACATATTAAAAGTCAAGCTAAACTGAATCGTAGACATGCTAAATGGGTTGAATTCATTGAGACTTTCCCTTATGTCATTAAACACAAGAAGGGAAAAGAAAATGTTATTGCTGATGCATTGTCTCGTCGCTATACTATGCTTTCACAACTTGACTTCAAAATATTTGGTTTGGAGACCATCAAAGATCAATATGTGCATGATGCTGATTTTAAAGATGTAATGCAGAATTGTAAAGAAGGAAGAATGTGGAACAAGTTTGTCGTTAACGATGGATTTGTGTTTTGTGCTAACAAGCTATGCATTCCAGCTAGCTCCGTTCGTCTTTTGTTGTTGCAGGAGGCGCATGGAGGAGGATTAATGGGACACTTTGGCGTGAAGAAGACGGAGGACGTACTTGCTACACATTTCTGTTGGCCAAAGATGAGACGGGATGTTGAGCGTTTTATTGCTCGATGCACTACATGTCAAAAAGCTAAGTCACGACTCAATCCTCATGGTTTATATATGCCTTTGCCTGTACCTAGTGTTCCTTGGGAGGATATATCTATGGACTTTGTTTTAGGTTTACCTCGAACAAAGAAGGGGAGGGATAGCATATTTGTTGTCGTGGATAGATTCTCGAAAATGGCACACTTTATACCATGTCATAAAAGCGATGATGCTGTTAATGTTGCTGATTTGTTCTTTCGTGAAATTATTCACTTGCATGGTGTGCCAAATACTATTGTTTCAGATCGTGATACTAAATTTCTTAGCCACTTTTGGAGATGTTTATGGGCTAAGTTGGGGACTAAACTGCTTTTTAGTACTACTTGTCACCCCCAAACTGATGGACAAACTGAAGTAGTCAATAGAACGTTGTCTACTATGCTTAGGGCTGTTTTGAAGAATAATAAGAAAATGTGGGAGGAATGCTTGCCTCATATTGAATTTGCTTATAATCGTTCGTTGCATTCTACTACTAAGATGTGCCCTTTTGAAGTTGTGTATGGTTTCCTACCTCGTGCACCTATTGATTTGTTGCCTCTTCCATCTTCGGAGAAGGTTAATTTTGATTCTAAACAACGTGCTGAATTGATTTTAAAAATGCATGAGTTAACTAAGGAAAACATTGAGCGTATGAATGCTAAATATAAACTTGCTGGAGATAAGGGTAGAAAACATGTTGTGTTTGCACCTGGAGATCTTGTTTGGTTACATTTGCGTAAGGATAGATTTCCTGATTTGCGCAAATCAAAGTTAATGCCACGTGCTGATGGTCCCTTTAAGGTGTTAGAGAAAATAAATGATAATGCATATAAACTTGAGCTGCCTGCAGATTTTGGGGTTAGTCCCACTTTTAACATTGCAGATTTGAAGCCTTATTTGGGTGAGGAAGATGAACTTCCGTCGAGGACGACTTCATTTCAAGAAGGGGAGGATGATGAGGACATCAATACAATTGTTACACCCACAGCCCCTGCTGCTATACATACTGGACCAATTACTAGAGCTCGTGCACACCAACTAAATTACCAGGTACTTTCGTTTGTTGGTAATGATTCTAATGTTCATGAGAATATGATGCTGCCTAAATTGGATACATTTGTTTTGCTTACAAATGAAGGGCCTAGCTTGGAGAAGGATGAACATTGGAGCAAGAACAAGCATGGAGATGATGGCATGCGCAAGGGAAACAAGAACGGAGTTACAAGTGATGATTTCAGGACTTTGAAGCCACCATAATGGGTGCATGAAGCCTTGGACGAAATATACAAGACGCCACTTCATAAATTTCGTCCCGAGGCTATTTTAGGTGCTGCGTCACCTTATTATTGGGCCAGGCCCATGTAATTTCGAAATACATAAGTATAGGCTATTTTTAGAGTCCGTATGTGTGGGGAAACAAGAGATAGGGTTGATTTCGGACCCCTCCACCAAGGGCCACGAAATTCTCCCCCTCTTCCTCCATATATACAGCCCTTAGGGCATCGTTTAGACTTTGGGTTTTGTTTAGATTAAAAGTTCGCCATAGCTGCAACTTCGCGTACTTCATTTGTGTTCAACGACCAGACAAAGGCGTCACAGAACCCCACCTTGATCAATAAAGCTTTCATCTTATATTCGCAATATCCAGATTGCAATCTTAGTTTCTTGCTTGTTCTTCGTTTGCTCGCAGGAAACAGACCCTCGTGGTCAGGTTGATCGTGCTCCGGTGTGGTCAATAACCTCTCGGAGTTGGTTTAGCGATTGCTAAGGCGCGACGTCCTCGCACGTTCGTAGTCGGATCGTCAAAGTCGACTTCCACCAAAGCGATATCCATCATCTCATCGAAAGACGGGACACCTTTGCCTCTATCAAACTTTTAATCTAAACAAAACCCAAAGTCTAAACGGTGCCCAAAGGGCTGTATATATGGAGGAAAAGAGGGGGAATTTCGTGGCCCTTGGTGCAGGGGTCCGAAATCAACCCTATCTCTTGTTTCCCCACACATACGAACTCTAAAAATAGCCTCTACCTATGTATTTCGAAATTACATGGGCCTGTCCCAATAAAAAGGTGACGTAGCACCTATAATAGCCTCGGGACGAAATTTATGAAGTGGCATCTTGTATATTTCGTCCAAGGCTTCATGCACCCATTATGGTGGCTTCAAAGTCCTGAAATCATCACTTGTAACTCCGTTCTTGTTCCCCTTGCGCATGGCATCATCTCCATGCTTGTTCTTGCTCCAATGTTCATCCTTCTCCAAGCTAGGCCCTTCATTTGTAATCAAAACAAATGTATCCAATTTAGGCAGCATCATATTCTCATGAACATTAGAATCATTACCAAGAAACGGAAGTACCTGATAATTTAATTGGCGTGCGCGAGCTCTAGTAATTGGTCCCGTATATGTAGCAGTAGGGGCTGTGGGTGTAACAATGGTATTGATGTCCTCATCAGAAATGATGTCATGCGCAAGGGGAACAAGAACGGATTTACAAGTGATGATTCCAGGACTTTGAAGCCACCATAATGCGTGCATGAAGCCTCGGACGAAATATACAAGATGCCACTTCATAAATTTCGTCCCGAGGCTATTATAGGTGCCGCGTCACCTTTTTATTGGGCCAGACCCATGTAATTTCGAAATACATAAGTATAGGCTATTTTTAGAGTCCGTATGTGTGGGGAAACAAGAGATAGGGTTGATTTCGGACCCCTCCACCATGGGCCACGAAATTCCCCCTCTCTTCCTCCATATATACAGCCCTTAGGGCACCGTTTAGACTTTGGGTTTTGTTTAGATTAAAAGTTCGCCATAGCTGCAACTTCGCGTACTTCGTTTGTGTTCAACGACCAGACAAACGCGTCACAGAACCCCACCTTGATCAATAAAGCTTTCATCTTATATTCGCAATATCCAGATTGCAATCTTAGTTTCTTGCTTGTTCTTCGTTTGCTCGCAAGAAATAGACCCTCGTGGTCAGGTTGATCATGCTCCGGCGTGGTCAATAACCTCTCGGAGTTGGTTTAGCGATTGCTAAGGCGCGACGTCCTCGCACGTTCGTAGTCGGATCGTCAAAGTCGACTTCCACCAAAGCGATATCCATCATCTCATCGAAAGACGGGACACCTTTGCCTCTATCAAGTGGTATCAGATTTCCAGGTTGCTCGGTGAAATTTTACAGTTTTTCGTAGTTTAGATCGAGTCTGTTCTTCATACCTATAGTCCACGAAAAAGCCATAAAAAATTAGGGTTAGTTCATCCCATCCGAACCAATCTGAGCCTTGCATAATCTTTTCTGTATTTGCTTTGTTGAATTTGCGGTTTCATCGTCGTGTCCAGTTGCTGGTCTTAGCGTCTAGTCTTTTTGATGAGGACATCAATACCATTGTTACACCCACAGCCCCTACTGCTACATATACGGGACCAATTACTAGAGGTCGCGCACGCCAATTAAATTATCAGGTACTTTCGTTTCTTGGTAATGATTCTAATGTTCATGAGAATATGATGCTGCCTAAATTGGATACATTTGTTTTGCTTACAAATAAAGGGCCTAGCTTTTAGAAGGATGAACATTGGAGCAAGAACAAGCATGGAGATGATGCCATGCGCAAGGGGAACAAGAACGGAGTTACAAGTGATGATTTCAGGACTTTGAAGCCACCATAATGGATGCATGAAGCCATGGACGAAATATACAAGATGCCACTTCATAAATTTTGTCCCGAGGCTATTATAGGTGCTGCGTCACCTTTTTATTGGGCCAGGCCCATGTAATTTCGAAATACATAAGTATAGGCTATTTTTAGAGTCCGTATGTGTGGGGAAACAAGAGATAGGGTTGATTTCGGACCCCTCCACCAAGGGCCACGAAATTCCCCCTCTCTTCCTCCATATATACAGCCCTTAGGGCACCGTTTAGACTTTGGGTTTTGTTTAGATTAAAAGTTCGCCATAGCTGCAACTTCACGTACTTCGTTTGTGTTCAACGACCAGACAAAGGCGTCACAGAACCCCACCTTGATCAATAAAGCTTTCATCTTATATTCGCAATATCCAGATTGCAATCTTAGTTTCTTGCTTGTTCTTCGTTTGCTCGCAGGAAACAGACCCTCGTGGTCAGGTTGATCGTGCTCCGGCGTGGTCAATAACCTCTCGGAGTTGGTTTAGCGATTGCTAAGGCGCGACGTCCTCGCACGTTCATAGTCGGATCGTCAAAGTCGACTTCCACCAAAGCGATATCCATCATCTCATCGAAAGACGGGACACCTTTGCCTCTATCAAGTGGTATCAGATTTCCAGTTTGCTCGGTGAGATTTTACAGTTTTTCGTAGTTTAGATCGAGTCTGTTCTTCATACCTATAGTCCACGAAAAAGCCAAAAAAAAATTAGGGTTAGTTCATCCCATCCGAACCAATCTGATCCTTGCATAATCTTTTCTGTATTTGCTTTGTTGAATTTGCGGTTGCATCGTCGTGTCCAGTTGCTGGTCTTAGCGTCTAGTCTTTTAGAGTTTCGAGTTCTGTTCACAGGTTGTCACGTCGCCGCTGCCATATATCACCACCGCATCATCATCGTCGTTGTTGCCATATACCACCACCACATATTCACCGCCAATCCGAATCCATATACGCCACCACATATCCGCCGCCATCACGCCAATCCGAGTTCACCTGCAACATATATCCGCCACCTGTCCGTGTTCCACCAGATTCATCTCCGCCACCAGTCCGAGTTCCACCAGATTCATCTCCGCCACCAGTCCTAGTCCGAGTCCAGTAATTGTTGCATTGTTCTCGATTTCCAGATCACGCGACACTCCGAGTCGTGACAGAGAAGGACTCCCCAACTTCTGAGCCATCCGCAGAAGAAAAATAGTTCCAATTTCAAAAAAAAAACTAAGTCTGGAAAATTCTGGCTAGGCAGTTTTTAGACCATTTGTAGACTTTTTCGAAAAAAATTTGTTGCGGAGCAAAAAAAAAAGAGGAAAAAAAAGTGCAAAAAAAAAAGAGAAAAAAAAATTCAGAGTGTGCTCCTCCCTTGTTTACGTGCCGAGCCGTGATTTTGTTGGTGTTCTAGGCTCGCGTCTCTAGCACGGTCTAGCCTAGGACCAGCACAGTACCGTCGTTGAGCGTTTATTCAACTTTGCATCTCTGAATTGATTATTGCTGACCCTTTTTGCTACCATATTATAAGCCTTCCCAGCTCCACATACATCTACGTCGTGCGTTTGACTCTCCCTGGTAATCGCTCTATCCAAGCTTTGAGAGTTTTGACTACAACGGTTGCCGATCACCGCCTGTTGCTGGGTAAGAACTGGTAAGAATTTGAGTTTTGCTTGACGGATTTGTGACACCAACCACCACCACTTGTTCGTAGTCTGTAGGATCATATTCTTGTGTGTTTCTATTGCTGCTAACCATGCTAGGATCACAAGCCGACGAGATTGACTGGGAGAATTTATCGAACAGGGAGCTTCATGATAAGTTTCAGCAAATGATGACTGAACAGGTGCAAGATGTGCTGAACAATTTTGAAGAGGCCATGGAGAAGATCACTGGCCTTGAGAAGACGTTCGAAACAAAGCTCGATAACAAGTTTAATGAATTGCTCGCGCGTCTTCCACCACCACCACCCGCTGCACCTAACGCACCTCTCCAACAACAACAACAACGACTACCTCCACGTCGCGAAACAGACCTCCGCTGAGCAAGCCGTGTTCCTCTTGCGTATGGCCAAACTGCTGGTGCTGCTGTTGATACTTCTGTGGCTCCTGCTGCTGATGCGGAGGAGGATGATTATGTGGGAGATTATGAGGATGAGGTTGATCAAAATCAGCATTACGTGCAGCCACCTGTACCACCACCAGCAGGTCGACCTCAGGTATATATTCGTAATGGTAGGCCTGCACCACCACCTTAGGTACGAGATGATGTCCATATTCCTAAACTGAAATTGAATATTCCACCATTTGAGGGTAGATATGTTCCTGATATATATCTTACTTGGGAGTTAGAAACTGAACAACGATTTACATGTTTACAATATCCTGAGGATAGATGAGTTGCTGCTGCTGTTTGTGCTTTCACTAGTTTTGCATGTGTATGGTGGTCTGAACATTGTAGATTATATCCTATTCCAACTTGATGAGGACATGACTACCTTGGATATGACCAAAAATATTGCATATATGCATATTTGTCAGGTGATTTCTAGTGCAAACTATTCAATAATCTATTTATGTTATCCAGAACAAAAATTGATGAGGACATGACTACCTTGGATATGACCAAAAATATTGCATATATGCATATTTGTCAGGTGATTTCTAGTGCAAACTATTCAATAATCTATTTATGTTATCCAGAACAAAAATACTTCACACACTTTTGTGTTTTGTCTAATTGCAGGTGTATGGGACATTTGTACAATCCACATATGAAGATAAGGAAGAAAGAGATGTTTATTTGCTGTCCAAAGAGTTCTCTCACGTCACTTTTGGCCCAAGAGAAGATAGAGTCCAAGTCTCTCACGTTCTGGATTCAGATTCGGACTGCACAGACACACCTGACTCAAAACGCACACAAGTTTTTCATACGGACTCCGAATTGGGTGATTCTTTTTTTGTTGGAAACTAGATTTCCTGCACTTTCCAACCCAATTGGAATCACCTTCAAATTCGTCCGGAGCGTTGAGTTGTGGACGAAACAATCTGATGCTGCAGCAGAATCCGAGTCAAACTACAAGTCCAAAGGTGTTACATCACCTCCACTTGGGCCCATTGGCCTTGTACGACCTAGATTTAGTTTTAGGATGCCTTGGGATGTCCTCCCACCTCCTTGGCCGTCACCCCTTGCTCCTATATAAGTAGATCCATCTAGTAGCTTTTCGTTGGGATTTGTTTAGTTAAAAGTTAGCCATTGCGACTTCGTGTACTTCGTTTGTGTCCAACGACCAGACCAAGACCGCTTACGGATCCCCACCTTTATCAATACTTCATATATACTCGCAATATTCAGATTGCTTTTATCATATTCTTGCTTGTTCTTCTATTGCTTGCAGGAATAGACCTTCGTGGTCAGGTTGATTGTGCTCCAGCGTGGTCAATAACCTTTCGGAGTTGGTTTAGCGATTGCTAAGGCGCAACGTCGTGCACGTTTGTAGTCGGATCGTCAAAGTCATCTTCACCAAATCGATAGTTATCATCTCATCGAAAGATTGGGACACCCCCGCCTCTATCAAAAATACTTCACACATTTTTGTGTTTTGTCTAATTGCAGGTATATGGGACATTTGTACAATCCACATATGAAGATAAGGAAGAAAGAGATGTTTATTTGCTGTCCAAAAAGTTCTCTCACCTCACTTTTGGCCCTAGAGAAGATAGAGTCCAAGTTTCTCACGTTCTGGATTCAGATTCGGACTGCACAGACACACCTGACTCAAAACGCACACAAGTTTTTCATACGGACTCCGAATTGGGTGATTCTTTTTTTGTTGGAAACTAGATTTCGTGCACTTTCCAACCCAATTGGAATCACCTTCAAATTCGTCCGGAGCGTTGAGTTGTGGACGAAACAATCCGATGCTGCAACAGAATCCAAGTCAAACTACAAGTCCAAAGGTGTTACATCACCTCCACTTGGGCCCATTGGCCTTGTACGACCTAGATTTAGTTTTAGGCTGCCTTGGGACGTCCTCCCACCTCCTTGGCCGCCACCCTTGCTCCTATATAAGTAGATTCATCTAGTAGCTTTTCCTTGGGATTTGTTTAGTTAAAAGTTAGCCATTGCAACTTCGTGTACTTCGTTTGTGTCCAACGACCGGACCAAGACCGCTTCCGGATCCCCACCATTATCAATACTTCATATATATTTGCGATATTCAGATTGCTTTATCATATTCTTGCTCGTTCTTCGATTGCTTGCAGGAATAGACCTTCGTGGTCAGGCTGACCGTGCTTCCAGCATCGTCAGTAACCTCAGGAGATTGGTTTAGCGATTGCTATGGCGCAACGTCGTGCACGTTTGTAGTCGGATCGACAAACTCATCTCCACCAAATTGATAGTTATCATCTTATCGAAAGATCGGGACACCCCGCCTCTATCAAGTGGTATCAGTTTTCAGGTTGCTCGGTGAGAATTTCTAGTTTTTCCTAGATTAGATTTATTTTCTTACCTATTGTCCAAGAAAAAGCCACAGAACAAAAGTTAGATCTATTCATCCTTTGTCCTAGCCAGACTGAGCCTTTGCAATTTTCTTTTCATTGTTTGCATTATTGAATTATCGGTTGCATCGCCGTGTCGAGTTGCTGGTCTTAGTGTCTAGTTCCTTTAGAGTTTCGAGTTCTGTTCACATTAGTCACGCAGCCGCTGCATCATTATCCCATCCGCTGTCCACCATCCCATCCACCAATTTCCACCACGTGCTACGCACTGTTTATTGTCATAATCATAGTTGAGGTCACTCACATCTTCGCCTGATCGAATCTGCATCTTATCTAGTTTGTCTTGGAAAGAGGGAGAAAAAGAATATAAAGAAAAAAAAGAGAGAAAAAAGGAAAGAAAAAAAAAAGAAAAAGAGGGAGAAGGAAAAGAAAAAAAAGCGTGAGAAAAAAAAGAGAGAAGAAAAAAAATTGGATCTATCTAGAATCAATCTCGTACCTGAATTCGGATTGGAATCTGTTTTGCGCACTGTTCAGTAAAACAGGTGTATCTTCCTCATACGAAGTCCGTTTTGGCTCCGTGAGTACTCAAATTGAAGATAGCGATGAGCCGCATCTAAATAGTTGCAGAAGCTAGTTCAATATTTGACACCTCAAAATCGGCTTCTAAATAGGTCTTTTTGCCCTCCGAAGTTCGTGAACACAGCTTGTTCCAATTTTTTTAGGCCAGTTTTAGAATTCTTTGACTCCTCATATCAACTCGGAATTGAGTGATTCTTTTTGCATTGGAAAGCTTGAGTTAGAAGCATTCTTTGAAAGAATTTATCAGAAAATTGTCTCAAACTTTTCAAGAGGAAAGTTGGAGAGAGAGTTGTTGTATATCCTGCTTGGCAGTTGTTTTTCATCATTATCTTCACTGCCGTTGTGATCTTCACTTATATCTTGCTGTCAAGAGCTACTTAGTATCCTTCATTGATGCTAGTTGTGCTACGCCGTGACCTCATTAGTGTTCTAGGCTCGCGTCTCTAGTACGGTCTAGCCTAGGACCAGCACAGTACCGTCGTTGAGCATTTATTCAACATTGCATCTTTGAATTGATTATTGCTAATCTTTTGCTACAATATATAGCCAACCTAGCTCCACATATTTCTACACCGTGTATACGTACGCTCCCCTGGCAATCGCTTTACTCAATATTCGGAGTTACTTGACACCGCTGGTTGCCGATCACCGCCTGCTGCATGGTAAGAACTTGTAAGACATTGATATTTGCTTTACTGTGAGCGTTTTACCACCACATCCTAGTAGTTATAGGAACATTATTTTTGGGTTTTGTTTCTTGTTCTACTAATTATGACAGGATCCAGAGTCAATTCATGGGCTTTGGCGATCGCGGGAGACGTGCCACCACCTTTGCAAATACCACAACCGTCACGAGAGGTGCACAAACATCCAAATGCACATGATCAGGTTAATGTATCTATACCACCATTTAATGGCCGTTTTAAACCTGCTTTATATATTGAATGGGAGTTCGACATAAAAAATATATTTGCTTCCCATAATTTCGATGAACATAAAAAGGTTAAGGTTGCGGTTGGTTCTTTCACTGGTTATGCTTTGGTTTGGTGGAGTGAATATTGTCGGTTACACCCTGATTATATACCTACTACTTGGGATGATTTGAAACTTGCCATGCGACATACTTTCGTCCCTGCTTATTATACTCGTGACATGATTAAGAAGTTGCAACACTTAAAACATGGTAGTGAAACTGTAACAAAATATTATGATGATTTACAAACTACCTTGTTGCATTCCTCTTTAGAAGAAAGTGAAGATGATTTTATGGATAGATTTTGGGGAGGATTAAACCGTGATATTCAAGAGATACTAATTCATGAAGAGTGTTATCCTATGGACCATTTGTTTCATCTTGCTTGCAAAGCTGAACAGGAAATAAAACGACGTGTTGGCCACGAGGAGAACAAGCGCACGGTGCACATTCCAAGAGTTGATATGATTGTTCCTTCAACTACTAGGCATACTATGACAACCACATCCGTTGTTGTCAGGACTACATCACCTCCACCTTGTGACACATCGCCCCCGAGAGTGGCTACATCATCTGAGTTGATCATAAGAGGTAATGACAAAGGTACTGATCTTCCATCTCTACATGAGAATGATGAATGCCTTGTCAATTTGAATGCACCATCTGATGAGCTACCCACTACTTTGATCACACCACCTATTTTAGAGGACAACGTTGATAATTTGACTTTGCCATGTGATCAAACAACTGAAATACCAACAATTTTGAGTGCACCCATTGAATTAACTATTGATGCAAAAGAACCAATGTTTAATCATTTTGATATGACCTCTAATCTTGGTGATGATTCTGTGTTGAATGACTTATTGCATGTTTGCTTATTTAAGCATGTTGTAGCATGTAAATTTGATGCAAGTAAGGTTTATTCACCAATGTTGGGATGGTTTAATGATGAACATTGTCAATCTTTTGAAATGAATAAGAGCTTCACTTATATGTGCAAACTGAGTTGCAATATTTTCATGCCTTCTACTTCTTGTGCTAATTTTTTGGCTTTAGATTTAATGAACTATGCAAGCTACTCATCTATTCATGTGTCATATATGCAAAAATCAAGGGAAGTAAAAATGGATGACATATACATATACAACATGTACACCTTGTCTCTTTTGTTAGCCACATTTCAGATTAAGCAACGCCGAGGACGGCTTTATTTTCAAGAAGGGGAGGATGATGAGGACATGACTACCTTGGATATGACCAAAAATATTGCATATATGCATATTTGTCAGGTGATTTCTAGTGCAAACTATTCAATAATCTATTTATGTTATCCAGAACAAAAATACTTCACACATTTTTGTGTTTTGTCTAATTGCAGGTGTATGGGACATTTGTACAATCCATGATGAGGACATCAATACAATTGTTACACCCACAGCCCCTGCTGCTATACATACTGGACCAATTACTAGAGCTCGTGCACGCCAACTAAATTACCAGGTACTTTCGTTTCTTGGTAATGATTCTAATGTTCATGAGAATATGATGCTGCCTAAATTGGATACATTTATTTTGCTTACAAATGAAGGGCCTAGCTTGGAGAAGGATGAACATTGGAGCAAGAACAAGCATGGAGATGATGCCATGCGCAAGGGGAACATGAACGGAGTTACAAGTGATGATTTCAGGACTTTGAAGCCACCATAATGGGTGCATGAAGCCTTGGACGAAATATACAAGATGCCACTTCATAAATTTCGTCCCGAGGCTATTTTAGGTGCTGCGTCACCTTATTATTGGGCCAGGCCCATGTAATTTCGAAATACATAAGTATAGGCTATTTTTAGAGTCCGTATGTGTGGGGAAACAAGAGATAGGGTTGATTTCGGACCCCTCCACCAAGGGCCACGAAATTCCCCCCTCTTCCTCCATATATACAGCCCTTAGGGCATCGTTTAGACTTTGGGTTTTGTTTAGATTAAAAGTTCGCCATAGCTGCAACTTCGCGTACTTCGTTTGTGTTCAACGACCAGACAAAGGCGTCACAGAACCCCACCTTGATCAATAAAGCTTTTCATCTTATATTCGCAATATCCAGATTGCAATCTCAGTTTCTTGCTTGTTCTTCGTTTGCTCGCAGGAAACAGACCCTCGTGGTCAGGTTGATCATGCTCCGGCGTGGTCAATAACCTCTCGGAGTTGGTTTAGCGATTGCTAAGGCGCGACGTCCTCGCACGTTCGTAGTCGGATCGTCAAAGTCGACTTCCAACAAAGCGATATCCATCATCTCATCGAAAGACGGGACACCTTTGCCTCTATCAAGTGGTATCAGTTTTCAGGTTGCTCGGTGAGAATTTCCAGTTTTCCTAGATTAGATTTATTTTCTTACCTATTGTCCAACGACCAGACCAAGACCGCTTACGGATCCCCACCTTTATCAATACCTCAATACAATTGTTACACCCACAGCCCCTGCTGCTATACATACTGGACCAATTACTAGAGCCCGTGCACGCCAACTAAATTACCAGGTACTTTCGTTTCTTGGTAATGATTCTAATGTTCATGAGAATATGATGCTGCCTAAATTGGATACATTTGTTTTGCTTACAAATGAAGGGCCTAGCTTGGAGAAGGATGAACATTGGAGCAAGAACAAGCATGGAGATGATGGCATGCGCAAGGGGAACAAGAACGGAGTTACAAGTGATGATTTCAGGACTTTGAAGCCACCATAATGGGTGCATGAAGCCTTGGACGAAATATACAAGATGCCACTTCATAAATTTCGTCCCGAGGCTATTTTAGGTGCTGCGTCACCTTATTATTGGGCCAGGCCCATGTAATTTCGAAATACATAACTATAGGCTATTTTTAGAGTCCGTATGTGTGGGGAAACAAGAGATAGGGTTGATTTCGGACCCCTCCACCAAGGGCCACGAAATTCCCCCCTCTTCCTCCATATATACAGCCCTTAGGGCATCGTTTAGACTTTGGGTTTTGTTTAGATTAAAAGTTCGCCATAGCTGCAACTTCGCGTACTTCGTTTGTGTTCAACGACCAGACAAAGGCGTCACAGAACCCCACCTTGATCAATAAAGCTTTCATCTTATATTCGCAATATCCAGATTGCAATCTCAGTTTCTTGCTTGTTCTTTGTTTGCTCGCAGGAAACAGACCCTCGTGGTCAGGTTGATCGTGCTCCGGCGTGGTCAATAACCTCTCGGAGTTGGTTTAGCGATTGCTAAGGCGCGACATCCTCGCACGTTCGTAGTCGGATCGTCAAAGTCGACTTCCACCAAAGCGATATCCATCATCTCATCGAAAGACAGGACACCATTGCCTCTATCAAGTGGTATCAGATTTCCAGGTTGCTCGGTGAGATTTTACAGTTTTTCGTAGTTTAGATCGAGTCTGTTCTTCATACCTACAGTCCACGAAAAAGCCACACAAAAAAATTAGGGTTAGTTCATCATATCCGAACCAATCTGAGCCTTTGCATAATCTTTTTTGGGTTTTGCTTTTTTGAATTTGCGGTTGCATCGTCGTGTCTAGTTGTTGGTCTTAGAGTCTAGTCTTTTAGAGTTTCGAGTTCTGGTCATAAGTTGTCACGCCGCCGCCGCACCATCATCATCGCCCCTGCCATCTACCACCACCGCTTATCCTCCACCGCTCCGAATCCGTATCCATATACCACCACCAATCCGTGTCCATATACCACCACCGATCCATATCCATATACTACCACCGCTACCACCACCGCTGCCATATACCACCACCATATATCCACCACCAATCCGAGTTCCTTGCATATTAGGTTTGTTTTCGAGATCCATCTAGATTCCGATTCGTGTTTCCCTGCCGGAGTAGGTTTCGGAAAAAAAAAGTCGGGTAGCCACGCTCCGTTTAGGCCCAAAAATTTTCGAAAACGCATTTTTCGAAAAAAATTCTGGCTATCCTATTTTTAGGTGTTTCTGAGTGTTTTGAGACAGGTGCCATTATAGGAAGTTTTTTTTGACCCGTTTCCAGTTTTTGGGTCCGGGCAGTCGAAAAAAAAATTGGTCGAAAAAATTTCGTGCCCATCCTGTCCGTTTGAGCTAGGAAGAGTTTTGAGACACTCGCCATTATAGTGATTTTTCGCAAAAAAAAAGCAGCGGAAAAAAAAGAGCGCAAAAATAAAGAGCGAAAAAAAAATTTCAGAGTGTGCTTTTCCCTTGTTTACGTGCCGCGCCGTGATTTTGTTGGTGTTCTAGGCTCGCGTCTCTAGCACAGTCTAGCCTAGGACCAGCACAGTACCGTCGTTGAGCGTTTATTCAACTTTGCATCTCTGAATTGATTATTGCTGACCCTTTTTGCTACCATACTATAAGCCTTCCCAGCTCCACATACATCTACGTCGTGTGTTTGACTCTCCCTGGTAATCGCTCTATCCAAGCTTTGAGAGTTTTTGACTACAACGGTTGCCGATCACCGCCTGCTGCTGGGTAAGAACTGGTAAGAATTTGAGATTTGCTTGACGGATTTGTGATACACCACCACCACTTCTTAGTAGTCTGTAGGATCATATTCTTGTGTGTTTCTATTGCTGCTAACCATGCCAGGATCACAAGCCGACGAGATTGACTGGGAGAACTTATCGAACAAGGAGCTTCATGATAAGTTTCAGCAAATGATGACTGAACAGGTGCAAGATGTGCTGAACAATTTTGAAGAGGCCATGGAGAAGATCACTGGCCTTGAGAAGACGTTCGAAACAAAGCTCGATAATAGATTTAATGAACTACTTGCGCGTCTTCCACCACCGGCTGCACCTGTCGCACCTCTGCAACAACAACAACTACGCCCCCTTCCGAATCAGTATGGACGAGCACAGCGTGTTCCTATTGAGCCAGGACAAAATTCTGGTGCCGCTGCTACTGCTGTTGGTGTTTCTTTGGCTCCTGCTACTGCTGCTGCTGGTACCCAGGAGGATGATGAGTATGCGGGCGATTATGAGGATGAGGTTGATCAAAATCAGCACTACGTGCAGCCACCTGCACCACCACCAGCAGGTCGACCTCAGGTATATATTCGTAATGGTAGGCCTGCACCACCACCTCAAGTACGAGATGATGTCCATATTCCTAAACTGAAATTGAATATTCCACCATTTGAGGGTAGATATGTTCCTGATATATATCTTACTTGGGAGTTAGAAACTGAACAACGATTTACATGTTTACAATATCCTGAGGAGAGACGAGTTGCTGCTGCTGTTTGTGCTTTCACTAGTTTTGCATGTGTATGGCGGTCTGAACATTGTAGATTATATCCTATTCCAACTACTTGGGCTGCTTTGAAAACTGCTATGCGTACTCGTTGGGTTCCACCATATTATCAACGTGAATTGCTTCAAAAATTACAGCGCTTAAGACAAGGAAAAAATTCTGTAGAAGAATATTATCAGGAATTACAAACTGGCATGATTAGATGCGGTATTGTTGAGGAGAATGAAGCTATGCTTGCACGTTTTCTGGGTGGATTAAATAGAGAGATTCAGACTATTCTAGACTATAAGGAGTATACTAATATCACTCGTTTATTCCATCTTGCTTGTAAAGCTGAACGTGAAGTGCAGGATCGACAAGCATTGGCGCGAACTAACTTTTCTGCAGGCCGACCTTCATCATGGACACCACGTGCATCTTCTACTTCAACTGCACGAGCACCTCAATCAGGTGCCTCCTACAGCCGTGATACAAGAAAATAGGAACAACCACCATTATCTACCAAGAGCGCACCTGCCGGGCCTGCACAGAGTTCTTCTTCTTCCAGGGCATCAACAGGGCACACACGTGATATTATTTGTCGTCGTTGTAAGGGAGGAGGTCATTATGCGAGAGAATGCAAATCTCCGCGTGTGATGATTGCTACCGCGGATGGTGGATATGAGTCCGCTAGTGACTATGATGAGGAGACATTGGCTCTTATTACACGTGAAGAACATGGTGGAGATGATTCTGATCATGAGACGCAATACATGGCTCCTGAAGACGCTGACAGGTATGAATGTTTAGTTGCTCAACGTGTTTTGAGTGTGCAGGTCACACAAGCTGAGCAAAATCAGAGGCACAATTTGTTCCATACCAAGGGAGTTGTGAAGGAACGTTCTGTGCGCGTCATAATAGACGGAGGGAGCTGCAACAACTTGGCTAGCATGGAGATGGTGGAGAAGCCTTCTCTCACCACAAGACCACATCCACATCCTTACTACATCCAATGGTTCAACAACAGCGGCAAGGTTGATGTAACACGTACTGTTCGTGTGCATTTTAGTATCTCTACATATGCTGATTATGTTGATTGTGATGTGGTACCTATGCAAGCATGTTCCCTATTACTTGGTAGACCATGGCAATTTGATAAAAACTCTGTACACCATGGTAGAAACAATCACTATACTCTTGTTCATAAGGATAAAAATATTACTTTGCTTCCTATGACTCCTGATTCCATTTTGAAAGATGATATTAATAGAGCTAATAATGCAAAACAGGAGAAGAATATGAGTGAAAATCAGATTGTGGCAAAAGAATTTGAGCAACAAATGAAGCCTAATAATAAACCATCTAGTGTTGTTTCTGAAATTAAATTGAAAAGTGCATGTTTATTTGCCACCAAATCTGATATTGATGAGCTAGATTTCAGCAAATCTGTTTGCTATGCTTTTGTGTGCAAAGAGGCATTATTTTCATTCGAGGACGTGCCTTCCTCTTTGCCTCCTGCTGTCACTAACATTTTGCAGGAGTTCGCTGACGTCTTTCCACAAGACGTGCCACCGGGATTACCGCCTATTCGAGGGATTGAGCATCAGATTGACTTAATTCCCGGTGCTTCACTGCCAAACCGTGCACCATACCATACCAATCCAGAGGAGACGAAGGAGATCATGCGTCAAGTACAAGAGCTTCTCGGCAAAGGTTATATACGCGAATCCCTTAGTCCTTGTGTTGTTCCTATTATTCTAGTGCCGAAAAAGGATGGTACATCACGTATGTGTGTTGATTGTAGAGGCATTAATAATATTAGTATTCGTTATCGTCATCCTATTCCTAGGCTAGATGATATGCTTGATGAATTGAGTGGCTCTACAATATTCTCCAAAGTTGATTTGCGTAGTGGATACCATCAAATTCGTATGAAATTGGGAGATGAATGGAAAACAGCATTCAAAACAAAGTTTGGATTACATGAGTGGTTAGTCATGCCTTTTGGGTTAACTAATGCACCTAGTACTTTCATGAGATTAATGAACGAAGTTTTACGTGCTTTCATTGGACGATTTGTGGTAGTTTACTTTGATGACATATTGATTTATAGCAGATCTTTGGAAGAACATTTGGAACATTTACGTGCTGTTTTTATTGCTCTACGTGATGCACGTTTGTTTGGTAACCTTGGGAAGTGCACCTTTTGCACCAACCGAGTATCTTTTCTTGGCTATGTTGTTACTCCACAGGGAATTGAAGTTGATAAAGCCAAGATTGAAGCTATTGAGAGTTGGCCGCAGCCCAAAACGGTCACACAAGTGAGGAGTTTTCTTGGCCTCGCTGGATTCTATAGGCGTTTTGTGAGAGATTTCAGCACCATTGCTGCACCTCTCAATGAGCTTACAAAGAAAGATGTGCCTTTTCTTTGGGGTACCGCACAGGAAGAAGCCTTCACGGTATTGAAAGATAAGTTAACATATGCGCCTTTACTCCAACTTTCTGATTTTAATAAGACTTTTGAGCTTGAATGTGATGCTAGTGGAATTGGATTAGGAGGTCTATTATTACAAGATGGCAAACCTGTTGCATACTTTTCTGAAAAATTGAGTGGGCCTAGTCTGAATTATTCTACTTATGATAAAGAATTATATGCTCTTGTTCGGACTTTAGAAACATGGCAACATTATTTATGGCCCAAAGAATTTGTTATACATTCTGATCATGAATCATTGAAACATATTAAAAGTCAAGCTAAACTGAATCGTAGACATGCTAAATGGGTTGAATTCATTGAGACTTTCCCTTATGTCATTAAACACAAGAAGGGAAAAGAAAATGTTATTGCTGATGCATTGTCTCGTCGCTATACTATGCTTTCACAACTTGACTTCAAAATATTTGGTTTGGAGACTATCAAAGATCAATATGTGCATGATGCTGATTTTAAAGATGTAATGCAGAATTGTAAAGAAGGAAGAATGTGGAACAAGTTTGTTGTTAACGATGGATTTGTGTTTCGTGCTAACAAGCTATGCATTCCAGCTAGCTCCGTTCGTCTTTTGTTGTTGCAGGAGGCGCATGGAGGAGGATTAATGGGACACTTTGGCGTGAAGAAGACGGAGGACGTACTTGCTACACATTTCTTTTGGCCAAAGATGAGACGGGATGTTGAGCGTTTTATTGCTCGCTGCACTACATGTCAAAAAGCTAAGTCACGCCTCAATCCTCATGGTTTATATATACCTTTGCCTGTACCTAGTGTTCCTTGGGAGGATATATCTATGGACTTTGTTTTAGGTTTACCTCGAACAAAGAAGGGGAGGGATAGCATATTTGTTGTCGTGGATAGATTCTCGAAAATGGCACACTTTATACCATGTCATAAAAGCGATGATGCTGTTAATGTTGCTGATTTGTTCTTTCGTGAAATTATTCGCTTGCATGGTGTGCCAAATACTATTGTTTCAGATCGTGATACTAAATTTCTTAGCCACTTTTGGAGATGTTTATGGGCTAAGTTGGGGACTAAACTGCTTTTTAGTACTACTTGTCACCCCCAAACTGATGGACAAACTGAAGTAGTCAATAGAACGTTGTCTACTATGCTTAGGGCTGTTTTGAAGAATAATAAGAAAATGTGGGAGGGATGCTTGCCTCATATTGAATTTGCTTATAATCGTTCATTGCATTCTACTACTAAGATGTGCCCTTTTGAAGTTGTGTATGGTTTCCTACCTCGTGCACCTATTGATTTGTTGCCTCTTCCATCTTCGGAGAAGGTTAATTTTGATGCTAAACAACGTGCTGAATTGATTTTAAAAATGCATGAGTTAACTAAGGAAAACATTGAGCGTATGAATGCTAAATATAAACTTGCTGGAGATAAGGGTAGAAAACATGTTGTGTTTGCACCTGGAGATCTTGTTTGGTTACATTTGCGTAAGGATAGATTTCCTGATTTGCGCAAATCAAAACTAATGCCACGTGCTGATGGTCCCTTTAAGGTGTTAGAGAAAATAAATGATAATGCATATAAACTTGAGCTGCCTGTAGATTTTGGGGTTAGTCCCACTTTTAACATTGCAGATTTGAAGCCTTATTTGGGTGAGGAAGATGAACTTCCGTCGAGAACGACTTCATTTCAAGAAGGTGAGGATGATGAGGACATCAATACAATTGTTACACCCACAGCCCCTGCTGCTATACATACTGGACCAATTACTAGAGCTCGTGCACGCCAACTAAATTACCAGGTACTTTCGTTTCTTGGTAATGATTCTAATGTTCATGAGAATATGATGCTACCTAAATTGGATACATTTGTTTTGCTTACAAATGAAGGGCCTAGCTTGGAGAAGGATGAACATTGGAGCAAGAACAAGCATGGAGATGATGGCATGCGCAAGGGGAACAAGAACGGAGTTACAAGTGATGATTTCAGGACTTTGAAGCCACCATAATGGGTGCATGAAGCCTTGAACGAAATATACAAGATGCCACTTCATAAATTTCGTCCCGGGGCTATTTTAGGTGCTGCGTCACCTTATTATTGGGCCAGGCCCATGTAATTTCGAAATACATAAGTATAGGCTATTTTTAGAGTCCGTATGTGTGGGGAAACAAGAGATAGGGTTGATTTCGGACCCCTCCACCAAGGGCCACGAAATTCCCCCCTCTTCCTCCATATATACAGCCCTTAGGGCATCGTTTAGACTTTGGGTTTTGTTTAGATTAAAAGTTCGCCATAGCTGCAACTTCGCGTACTTTGTTTGTGTTCAACGACCAGACAAAGGCGTCACAGAACCCCACCTTGATCAATAAAGCTTTCATCTTATATTCGCAATATCCAGATTGCAATCTCAGTTTCTTGCTTGTTCTTCGTTTGCTCGCAGGAAACAGACCCTCGTGGTCAGGTTGATCGTGTTCCGGCGTGGTCAATAACCTCTCGGAGTTGGTTTAGCGATTGCTAAGGCGCGACGTCCTCGCACGTTCGTAGTCGGATCGTCAAAGTCGACTTCCACCAAAGCGATATCCATCATCTCATCGAAAGACGGGACACCATTGCCTCTATCAATCCACATATGAAGATAAGGAAGAAAGAGATGTTTATTTGCTGTCCAAAAAGTTCTCTCACGTCACTTTTGGCCCAAGAGAAGATAGAGTCCAAGTCTCTCACGTTCTGGATTCAGATTCGGACTGCACAGACACATCTGACTCAAAACGCACACAAGTTTTTCATACGGACTCCGAATTGGGTGATTCTTTTTTTGTTAGAAACTAGATTTCGTGCACTTTCCAACCCAATTGGAATCACCTTCAAATTCGTCCGGAGCGTTGAGTTGTGGACGAAACAATATGATGCTGCAGCAGAATCCGAGTCAAACTACAAGTCCAAAGGTGTTACATCACCTCCACTTGGGCCCATTGGCCTTGTACAACCTAGATTTAGTTTTAGGCTGCCTTGGGACGTCCTCCCACCTCCTTGGCCGCCACCCCTTGCTCCTATATAAGTAGATCCATCTAGTAGCTTTTCCTTGGGATTTGTATAGTTAAAAGTTAGCCATTGCAACTTCGTGTACTTCGTTTGTGTCCAACAACCAGACCAAGACCGCTTCCGGATCCCCACCATTATCAATACTTCATATATATTTGCGATATTCAGATTGCTTTATCATATTCTTGCTCGTTCTTCGATTGCTTGCAGGAATAGACCTTCGTGGTCAGGCTGACCGTGCTTCCGGCACCGTCAGTAACCTCAGGAGATTGGTTTAGCGATTGCTAAGGCGGAATGTCGTGCACGTTTGTAGTCGGATCGTCAAAGTCGTCTCCACCAAATCGATAGTTATCATCTCATCGAAAGATCGGGACACCCCGCCTCTATCACAACTACTTGGGCTGCTTTGAAAACTGCTATGCGTACGCGTTGGGTTCCACCATATTATCAACGTGAATTGCTTCAAAAATTGCAGCGTTTAAGACAAGGAAAAAATTCTGTAGAAGAATATTATCAGGAATTACAAACTGGCATGATTAGATGTGGTATTGTTGAGGAGAATGAAGCTATGCATGCACGTTTTCTGGGTGGATTAAATAGAGAGATTCAGACCATTCTAGACTATAAGGAGTATACTAATATCACTCGTTTATTCCATCTTGCTTGTAAAGCTGAACGTGAAGTGCAGGATCGACAAGCATTGGGGCGAACTAACTTTTCTACAGGCCGACCTTCATCATGGACACCGCGTGCATCTTCTACTTCAACTGCAACAGCACCTCCATCCGATGCCACCTCCAGCCGTGATACAAGAAAACAGGCACAACCACCATTATCTGCCAAGAGCGCACCTGCGGGGCCTGCACAACGTTCTTCTTCTTCCATGGCATCAACAGGGCACACAAGTGATATTATTTGTCGTCGTTGTAAGGGAGGAGGTCATTATGCGAGGGAATGCAAATCTCCGCGTGTGATGATTGCTACCGCGGATGGTGGATATGAGTCCGCTAGTGACTATGATGAGGAGACATTGGCTCTTATTACACGTGAAGAACATGCTGGAGATGATTCTGATCATGAGACGCAATACATGGCTCCTGAAGACGCTGACAGGTATGAATGTTTAGTTGCTCAACGTGTTTTGAGTGTGCAGGTCACACAAGCTGAGCAAAATCAGAGGCACAATTTGTTCCATACCAAGGGAGTTGTGAAGGAACGTTCTGTGCGCATCATAATAGACGGAGGGAGCTGCAACAACTTGGCTAGCATGGAGATGGTGGAGAAGCTTTCTCTCACCACAAGACCACATCCACATCCTTACTACATCCAATGGTTCAACAACAGCGGCAAGGTTAAGGTAACACGTACTGTTCGTGTGCATTTTAGTATCTCTACATATGCTGATTATGTTGATTGTGATGTGGTACCTATGCAAGCATGTTCCTTATTACTGGGTAGACCATGGCAATTTGATAAAAATTCTGTACACCATGGTAGAAACAATCACTATACTCTTGTTCATAAGGATAAAAATATTACTTTGCTTCCTATGACTCCTGATTCCATTTTGAAAGATGATATTAATAGAGCTAATAAAGCACAATAGGAGAAGAATAAGAGTGAAAATCAGATTGTGGCAAAAGAATTTGAGCAACAAATGAAGCCTAATAATAAACCATCTAGTGTTGCTTCTGAAATTAAATTGAAAAGTGCATGTTTATTTGCCACCAAATCTGATATTGATGAGCTAGATTTCAGCAAATCTGTTTGCTATGCTTTTGTGTGCAAAGATGCATTATTTTCATTCGAGGACGTGCCTTCCTCTTTGCCTCCTGCTGTCACTAACATTTTGCAGGAGTTCGCTGACGTTTTTCCACAAGACGTGCCACCGGGATTACCGCCTATTCGAGGGATTGAGCATCAGATTGACTTAATTCCCGGTGCTTCACTGCCAAACCGTGCACCATACCGTACCAATCCAGAGGAGACGAAGGAGATTATGCGTCAAGTACAAGAGCTTCTCGACAAAGGTTATATACGCGAATCCCTTAGTCCTTTTGCTGTTCCTATTATTCTAGTGCCGAAAAAGGATGGTACATCACGTATGTGTGTTGATTGTAGAGGCATTAATAATATTACTATTCGTTATCGTCATCCTATTCCTAGGCTAGATGATATGCTTGATGAATTGAGTGGCTCTACAATATTCTCCAAAGTTGATTTGCGTAGTGGATACCATCAAATTCGTATGAAATTGGGAGATGAATGGAAAACAGCATTCAAAACAAAGTTTGGATTACATGAGTGGTTAGTCATGCCTTTTGGGTTAACTAATGCACCTAGTACTTTCATGAGATTAATGAACGAAGTTTTACGTGCTTTCATTGGACGATTTGTGGTAGTTTACTTTGATGACATATTGATTTATAGCAGATCTTTGGAAGAACATTTGGAACATTTACGTGCTGTTTTTATTGCTCTACGTGATGCACGTTTGTTTGGTAACCTTGGGAAGTGCACCTTTTGCACCGACCGAGTATCTTTTCTTGGCTATGTTGTTACTCCACAGGGAATTGAAGTTGATAAAGCCAAGATTGAAGCTATTGAGAGTTGGCCGCAGCCCAAAACGGTCACACAAGTGAGGAGTTTTCTTGGCCTCGCTGGATTCTATAGGCGTTTTGTGAGAGATTTCAGCACCATTGCTGCACCTCTCAATGAGCTTACAAAGAAAGATGTGCCTTTTCTTTGGGGTACTGCACAGGAAGAAGCCTTCACAGTATTGAAAGATAAGTTGACACATGCTCCTTTACTCCAACTTCCTGATTTTAATAAGACTTTTGAGCTTGAATGTGATGCTAGTGGAATTGGATTAGGAGGTGTGTTATTACAAGATGGCAAACCTGTTGCATACTTTTCTGAAAAATTGAGTGGGCCTAGTCTGAATTATTCTACTTATGATAAAGAATTATATGCTCTTGTTCGGACTTTAGAAACATGGCAACATTATTTATGGCCCAAAGAATTTGTTATACATTCTGATCATGAATCTTTGAAACATATTAAAAGTCAAGCTAAACTGAATCGTAGACATGCTAAATGGGTTGAATTCATTGAGACTTTCCCTTATGTCATTAAACACAAGAAGGGAAAAGAAAATGTTATTGCTGATGCATTGTCTCGTCGCTATACTATGCTTTCACAACTTGACTTCAAAATATTTGGTTTGGAGACCATCAAAGATCAATATGTGCATGATGCTGATTCTAAAGATGTAATGCAGAATTGTAAAGAAGGAAGAATGTGGAACAAGTTTGTTGTTAACGATGGATTTGTGTTTCGTGCTAACAAGCTATGCATTCCAGCTAGCTCCGTTCGTCTTTTGTTGTTGCAGGAGGCGCATGGAGGAGGATTAATGGGACACTTTAGCGTGAAGAAGACGGAGGACGTACTTGCTACACATTTCTTTTGGCCAAAGATGAGACGGGATGTTGAGCGTTTTATTGCTTGATGCACTACATGTCAAAAAGCTAAGTCACGACTCAATCCTCATGGTTTATATATGCCTTTGCCTGTACCTAGTGTTCCTTGGGAGGATATATCTATGGACTTTGTTTTAGGTTTACCTCGAACAAAGAAGGGGAGGGATAGCATATTTGTTGTCGTGGATAGATTCTCGAAAATGGCACACTTTATACCATGTCATAAAAGCGATGATGCTGTTAATGTTGCTGATTTGTTCTTTCGTGAAATTATTCGCTTGCATGGTGTGCCAAATACTATTGTTTCAGATCGTGATACTAAATTTCTTAGCCACTTTTGGAGATGTTTATGGGCTAAGTTGGGGACTAAACTGCTTTTTAGTACTATATGTCACCCCCAAACTGATGGACAAACTGAAGTAGTCAATAGAATGTTGTCTACTATGCTTAGGGCTGTTTTGAAGAATAATAAGAAAATGTGGGAGGAATGCTTGCCTCATATTGAATTTGCTTATAATCGTTCATTGCATTCTACTACTAAGATGTGCCCTTTTGAAGTTGTGTATGGTTTCCTACCTCGTGCACCTATTGATTTGTTGCCTCTTCCATCTTCGGAGAAGGTTAATTTTGATGCTAAACAACGTGCTGAATTGATTTTAAAAATGCATGAGTTAACTAAGGAAAATATTGAGCGTATGAATGCTAAATATAAACTTGCTGGAGATAAGGGTAGAAAACATGTTGTGTTTGCACCTGGAGATCTTGTTTGGTTACATTTGCGTAAGGATAGATTTCCTGATTTGCGCAAATCAAAGCTAATGCCACGTGCTGATGGTCCCTTTAAGGTGTTAGAGAAAATAAATGATAATGCATATAAACTTGAGCTGCCTGCAGATTTTGGGGTTAGTCCCACTTTTAACATTGCAGATTTGAAGCCTTATTTGGGTGAGGAAGATGAACTTCCGTCGAGAACGACTTCATTTCAAGAAGGTGAGGATGATGAGGACATCAATACAATTGTTACACCCTGATGAGGACATCAATACAATTGTTACACCCACAGCCCCTGCTGCTATACATACTGGACCAATTACTAGAGCTCGTGCACGCCAACTAAATTACCAGGTACTTTCGTTTCTTGGTAATGATTCTAATGTTCATGAGAATATGATGCTGCCTAAATTGGATACATTTGTTTTGCTTACAAATGAAGGGCCTAGCTTGGAGAAGGATGAACATTGGAGCAAGAACAAGCATGGAGATGATGGCATGCGCAAGGGGAACAAGAACAGAGTTACAAGTGATGATTTCAGGACTTTGAAGCCACCATAATGGGTGCATGAAGCCTTGGACGAAATATACAAGATGCCACTTCATAAATTTCGTCCCGAGGCTATTTTAGGTGCTACGTCACCTTATTATTGGGCCAGGCCCATGTAATTTCGAAATACATAAGTATAGGCTATTTTTAGAGTCCGTATGTGTGGGGAAACAAGAGATAGGGTTGATTTCGGACCCCTCCACCAAGGGCCACGAAATTCCCCCCTCTTCCGCCATATATACAGCCCTTAGGGCATCGTTTAGACTTTGGGTTTTGTTTAGATTAAAAGTTCGCCATAGCTGCAACTTCGCGTACTTCGTTTGTGTTCAACGACCAGACAAAGGCGTCACAGAACCCCACCTTGATCAATAAAGCTTTCATCTTATATTCGCAATATCCAGATTGCAATCTCAGTTTCTTGCTTGTTCTTCGTTTGCTCGCAGGAAACAGACCCTCGTGGTCAGGTTGATCGTGCTCCGGCGTGGTCAATAACCTCTCGGAATTGGTTTAGCGATTGCTAAGGCGCGACGTCCTCGCACGTTCGTAGTCGGATCGTCAAAGTCGACTTCCACCAAAGCGAAATCCACCATCTCATCGAAAGACGGGACACCTTAGCCTCTATCACACCCACAGCCCCTGCTGCTATACATACTGGACCAATTACTAGAGCTCGTGCACGCCAACTAAATTACCAGGTACTTTCGTTTCTTGGTAATGATTCTAATGTTCATGAGAATATGATGCTACCTAAATTGGATACATTTGTTTTGCTTACAAATGAAGGGCCTAGCTTGGAGAAGGATGAACATTGGAGCAAGAACAAGCATGGAGATGATGGCATGCGCAAGGGGAACAATAACAGAGTTACAAGTGATGATTTCAGGACTTTGAAGCCACCATAATGGGTGCATGAAGCCTTGGACGAAATATACAAGATGCCACTTCATAAATTTCGTCCCGAGGCTATTTTAGGTGCTGCGTCATCTTATTATTGGGCCAGGCCCATGTAATTTCGAACTACATAAGTATAGGCTATTTTTAGAGTCCGTATGTGTGGGGAAACAAGAGATAGGGTTGATTTCGGACCCCTCCACCAAGGGCCACGAAATTCCCCCCTCTTCCTCCATATATACAGCCCTTAGGGCATCGTTTAGACTTTGGGATTTGTTTAGTTAAAAGTTAGCCATTGCAACTTCGTGTGCTTCGTTTGTGTCCAACGACCAGACCAAGACCACTTTTCGGATCCCCACCATTATCAATACTTCATACATATTCGTGATATTCAGATTGCTTTTATCATATTCTTGCTTGTTCTTCGATTGCTTGCAGGAATAGACCTTCGTGGTCAGGTTGATCGTGTTCCGGCGTGGTCAATAACCTCTCGGAGTTGGTTTAGCGATTGCTAAGGCACAACGTCGTTGCACGTTTGTAGTCGGATCGTCAAAGTCGTCTCCACCAAATCGATAGTTATCATCTCATCGAAAGATCGGGACACCCCGCCTCTATCATATGTGCATGATGCTGATTTTAAAGATGTAATGCAGAATTGTAAAGAAGGAAGAATGTGGAACAAGTTTGTCGTTAACGATGGATTTGTGTTTCGTGCTAACAAGCTATGCATTCCAGCTAGCTCTGTTCGTCTTTTGTTGTTGCAGGAGGCGCATGGAGGAGGATTAATGGGACACTTTGGCGTGAAGAAGACGGAGGACGTACTTGCTACACATTTCTTTTGGCCAAAGATGAGACGGGATGTTGAGCGTTTTATTGCTCGATGCACTACATGTCAAAAAGCTAAGTCACAACTCAATCCTCATGGTTTATATATGCCTTTGCCTGTACCTAGTGTTCCTTGGGAGGATATATCTATGGACTTTGTTTTAGGTTTACCTCGAACAAAGAAGGGGAGGGATAGCATATTTGTTGTCGTGGATAGATTCTCGAAAATGGCACACTTTATACCATGTCATAAAAGCGATGATGCTGTTAATGTTGCTGATTTGTTCTTTCGTGAAATTATTCGCTTGCATGGTGTGCCAAATACTATTGTTTCAGATCGTGATACTAAATTTCTTAGCCACTTTTGGAGATGTTTATGGGCTAAGTTGGGGACTAAACTGCTTTTTAGTACTACTTGTCACCCCCAAACTGATGGACAAACTAAAGTAGTCAATAGAACGTAGTCTACTATGCTTAGGGCTGTTTTGAAGAATAATAAGAAAATGTGGGAGGAATGCTTGCCTCATATTGAATTTGCTTATAATCGTTCATTGCATTCTACTACTAAGATGTGCCCTTTTGAAGTTGTGTATGGTTTCCTACCTCGTGCACCTATTGATTTGTTGCCTCTTCCATCTTCGGAGAAGGTTAATTTTGATGCTAAACAACGTGCTGAATTGATTTTAAAAATGCATGAGTTAACTAAGGAAAACATTGAGCGGATGAATGCTAAATATAAACTTGCTGGAGATAAGGGTAGAAAACATGTTGTGTTTGCACCTGAAGATCTTGTTTGCTTACATTTGCGTAAGGATAGATTTCCTGATTTGCGCAAATCAAAGCTAATGCCACGTGCTGATGGTCCCTTTAAGGTGTTAGAGAAAATAAATGATAATGCATATAAACTTGAGCTGCCTGCAGATTTTGGGGTTAGTCCCACTTTTAACATTGCAGATTTGAAGCCTTATTTGGGTGAGGAAGATGAACTTCCGTCGAGGACGACTTCATTTGAAGAAGGGGAGGATGATGAGGACATCAATACAATTGTTACACCCACAGCCCCTGCTGCTATACATACTGGACCAATTACTAGAGCTCGTGCACGCCAACTAAATTACCAGGTACTTTCGTTTCTTGGTAATGATTCTAATGTTAATGAGAATATGATGCTGCCTAAATTGGATACATTTGTTTTGCTTACAAATGAAGGGTCTAGCTTGGAGAAGGATGAACATTGGAGCAAGAACAAGCATGGAGATGATGGCATGCGCAAGGGGAACAAGAACGGAGTTACAAGTGATGATTTCAGGACTTTGAAGCCACCATAATAGGTGCATGAAGCCTTGGACGAAATATACAAGATGCCACTTCATAAATTTCGTCCCGAGGCTATTTTAGGTGCTGCGTCACCTTATTATTGGGCCAGGCCCATGTAATTTCGAAATACATAAGTATAGGCTATTTTTAGAGTCCGTATGTGTGGGGAAACAAGAGATAGGGTTGATTTCGGACCCCTCCACCAAGGGCCACGAAATTCCCCCCTCTTCCTCCATATATACAGCCCTTAGGGCATCGTTTAGACTTTGGGTTTTGTTTAGATTAAAAGTTCGCCATAGCTGCAACTTCGCGTACTTCGTTTGTGTTCGACGACCAGACAAAGGCGTCACAGAACCCCACCTTGATCAATAAAGCTTTCATCTTATATTCGCAATATCCAGATTGCAATCTTAGTTTCTTGCTTGTTCTTCGTTTGCTCGCAGGAAACAGACCCTCGTGGTCAGGTTGATCGTGCTCCGGCGTGGGCAATAACCTCTCGGAGTTGGTTTAGCGATTGCTAAGGCGCGACGTCCTCGCACGTTCGTAGTCGGATCATCAAAGTCGACTTCCACCAAAGCGAAATCCACCATCTCATCGAAAGACGGGACACCTTTGCCTCTATCACCCAACTTAGCCCATAAACATCTCCAAAAGTGGCTAAGAAATTTAGTATCACGATCTGAAACAATAGTATTTGGCACACCATGCAAGCGAATAATTTCATGAAAGAACAAATCAGCAACATTAACAGCATCATCGCTTTTATGACATGGTATAAAGTGTGCCTTTTTCGAGAATCTATCCACGACAACAAATATGCTATCCCTCCCCTTCTTTGTTCGAGGTAAACCTAAAACAAAGTCCATAGATATATCCTCCCAAGGAACACTAGGTACAGGCAAAGGCATATATAAACCATGAGGATTGAGTCGTGACTTAGCTTTTTGACATGTAGTGCAGCGAGCAATAAAACGCTCAACATCCCGTCTCATCTTTGGCCAAAAGAAATGTGTAGCAAGTACGTCCTCCATCTTCTTCACGCCAAAGTGTCCCATTAATCCTCCTCCATGCGCCTCCTGCAACAACAAAAGACGAACGGAGCTAGCTGGAATGCATAGCTTGTTAGCACGAAACAGAAATCCATCGTTAACAACAAACTTGTTCCACATTCTTCCTTCTTTACAATTCTGCATTACATCTTTAAAATCAGCATCATGCACATATTGATCTTTGATGGTCTCCAAACCAAATATTTTGAAGTCAAGTTGTGAAAGCATAGTATAGCGACGAGACAATGCATCAGCAATAACATTTTCTTTTCCCTTCTTGTGTTTAATGACATAAGGGAAAGTCTCAATGAATTCAACCCATTTAGCATGTCTACGATTCAGTTTAGCTTGACTTTTAATATGTTTCAAAGATTCATGATCAGAATGTATAACAAATTCTTTGGGCCATAAATAATGTTGCCATGTTTCTAAAGTCCGAACAAGAGCATATAATTCTTTATCATAAGTAGAATAATTCAGACTAGGCCCACTCAATTTTTCAGAAAAGTATGCAACAGGTTTGCCATCTTGTAATAACACACCTCCTAATCCAATTCCACTAGCATCACATTCAAGCTCAAAAGTCTTATTAAAATCAGGAAGTTGGAGTAAAGGAGCATGTGTCAACTTATCTTTCAATACTGTGAAGGCTTCTTCCTGTGCAGTACCCCAAAGAAAAGGCACATCTTTCTTTGTAAGCTCATTGAGAGGTGCAGCAATGGTGCTGAAATCTCTCACAAAACGCCTATAGAATCCAGCGAGGCCAAGAAAACTCCTCACTTGTGTGACCGTTTTGGGCTGCGGCCAACTCTCAATAGCTTCAATCTTGGCTTTATCAACTTCAATTCCCTGTGGAGTAACAACATAGCCAAGAAAAGATACTCGGTCGGTGCAAAAGGTGCACTTCCCAAGGTTACCAAACAAACGTGCATCACGTAGAGCAATAAAAACAGCACGTAAATGTTCCAAATGTTCTTCCAAAGATCTGCTATAAATCAATATGTCATCAAAGTAAACTACCACAAATCGTCCAATGAAAGCACGTAAAACTTCGTTCATTAATCTCATGAAAGTACTAGGTGCATTAGTTAACCCAAAAGGCATGACTAACCACTCATGTAATCCAAACTTTGTTTTGAATGCTGTTTTCCATTCATCTCCCAATTTCATACGAATTTGATGGTATCCACTACGCAAATCAACTTTGGAGAATATTGTAGAGCCACTCAATTCATCAAGCATATCATCTAGCCTAGGAATAGGATGACGATAACGAATAGTAATATTATTAATGCCTCTACAATCAACACACATACGTGATGTACCATCCTTTTTCGGCACTAGAATAATAGGAACAGCACAAGGACTAAGGGATTCGCGTATATAACCTTTGTCGATAAGCTCTTGTACTTGACGCATAATCTCCTTCGTCTCCTCTGGATTGGTACGGTATGGTGCACGGTTTGGCAGTGAAGCACCGGGAATTAAGTCAATCTGATGCTCAATCCCTCGAATAGGCGGTAATCCCGGTGGCACGTCTTGTGGAAAAACGTCAGCGAACTCCTGCAAAATGTTAGTGACAGCAAGAGGCAAAGAGGAAGGCACGTCCTCGAATGAAAATAATGCCTCTTTGCACACAAAAGCATAGCAAACAGATTTGCTGAAATCTAGCTCATCAATATCAGATTTGGTGGCAAATAAACATGCACTTTTCAATTTAATTTCAGAAGCAACACTAGATGGTTTATTATTAGGTTTCATTTGTTGCTCAAATTCTTTTGCCACAATCTGATTTTCACTCTTATTCTTCTCCTGTTGTGCTTTATTAGCTCTATTAATATCATCTTTCAAAATGGAATCAGGAGTCATAGGAAGCAAAGTAATATTTTTATCCTTATGAACAAGAGTATAGTGATTGTTTCTACCATGGTGTACAGAATTTTTATCAAATTGCCATGGTCTACCAAGTAATAAGGAACATGCTTGCATAGGTACCACATCACAATCAACATAATCAGCATATGTAGAGATACTAAAATGCACACGAACAGTACGTGTTACCTTAACCTTGCCGCTGTTGTTGAACCATTGGATGTAGTAAGGATGTGGATGTGGTCTTGTGGTGAGAGAAAGCTTCTCCACCATCTCCATCCTAGCCAAGTTGTTGCAGCTCCCTCCGTCTATTATGACGCGCACAGAACGTTCCTTCACAACTCCCTTGGTATGGAACAAATTGTGCCTCTGATTTTGCTCAGCTTGTGTGACCTGCACACTCAAAACACGTTGAGCAACTAAACATTCATACCTGTCAGCGTCTTCAGGAGCCATGTATTGCGTCTCATGATCAGAATCATCTCCACCATGTTCTTCACGTGTAATAAGAGCCAATGTCTCCTCATCATAGTCACTAGCGGACTCATATCCACCATCCGCGGTAGCAATCATCACACGCGGAGATTTGCATTCCCTCGCATAATGACCTCCTCCCTTACAACGACGACAAATAATATCACTTGTGTGCCCTATTGATGCCATGGAAGAAGAAGAACGCTGTGCAGGCCCCGCAGGTGCGCTCTTGGCAGATAATGGTGGTTGTTCCTGTTTTCTTGTATCACGACTGTAGGAGGCACCTGATTGAGGTGCTGGTGCAGTTGAAGTAGAAGATGCACGCGGCGTCCATGAGGAAGGTCGGCCTGCAGAAAAGTTAGTTCGCGCCAATGCTTGTCGATCCTGCACTTCACGTTCAGCTTTACAAGCAAGATGGAATAAACGAGTGATATTAGTATACTCCTTATAGTCTAGAATGGTCTGAATCTCTCTATTTAATCCACCCAGAAAACGTGCAAGCATAGCTTCATTCTCCTCAACAATACCACATCGAATCATGCCAGTTTGTAATTCCTGATAATATTCTTCTACAGAATTTTTTCCTTGTCTTAAACGCTGCAATTTTTGAAGCAATTCACGTTGATAATATGGTGGAAACCAACGCGTACGCATAGCAGTTTTCAAAGCAGCCCAATTAGTTGGAATAGGATATAATCTACAATGTTCAGACCACCATACACATGCAAAACTAGTGAAAGCACAAACAGCAGCAGCAACTCGTCTCTCCTCAGGATATTGTAAACATGTAAATCGTTGTTCAGTTTCTAACTCCCAAGTAAGATATATATCAGGAACATATCTACCCTCAAATGGTGGAATATTCAATTTCAGTTTAGGAATATGGACATCATCTCGTACCTGAGGTGGTGGTGCAGGCCTACCATTACGAATATATACCTGAGGTCGACCTGCTGGTGGTGGTGCTGGTGGCTGCTCGTAGATCTGATTTTGATCTACCTCATCCTCATAATCGCCCGCATACTCATCATCCTCCTAGGTACCAGCAGGAGCAGTAGCAGGAGCCAAAGAAACACCAACAGCAGTAACAGTGGCACCAGAATTTTGTCCTGGCACAATAGGAACACGCTGTGCTCGTCCATACTGATTCGGAAGGGGGCGTAGTTGTTGTTGTTGCAGAGGTGCGACAGGTGCAGCCGGTGGTGGAAGACGCGCAAGCAGTTCATTAAATCTGTTATCGAGCTTTGTTTCGAACGTCTTCTCAAGGCCAGTGATCTTCTCCATGGCCTCTTCAAAATTGTTCAGCACATCTTGTACCTGTTCAGTCATCATTTGCTGAAACTTGTCATGAAGCTCCTTGTTCGATAAGTTCTCCCAGTCAATCTCGTCGGCTTGTGATCCTGGCATGGTTAGCAGCAATAGAAACACACAAGAATATGATCCTACAGACTACTAAGAAGTGGTGGTGGTGTATCACAAATCCGTCAAGCAAATCTCAAATTCTTACCAGTTCTTACCCAGCAGCAGGCGGTGATCGGCAACCGTTGTAGTCAAAAACTCTCAAAGCTTGGATAGAGCGATTACCAGGGAGAGTCAAACACACGACGTAGATGTATGTGGAGCTGGAAAGGCTTATAGTATGGTAGCAAAAAGGGTCTGCAATAATCAATTCAGAGATGCAAAGTTGAATAAACGCTCAACGACGGTACTGTGCTGGTCCTAGGCTAGACTGTGCTAGAGACGCGAGCCTAGAACACCAACAAAATCACGGCGCGGCACGTAAACAAGGGAAAAGCACACTCTGAAAAAAAAAATTCGCTCTTTTTTTTGCGCTCTTTTTTTTTGCGCTGCTTTTTTTTTGCGAAAAATCACTATAATGGCGAGTGTCTCAACACTCTTCCTAGGTCAAACTGACAGGATGGGCACGAAATTTTTTTTTCGACAATTTTTTTTTTCGACTGCCCGGATCCAAAAACTGGAAACAGATCAAAAAAAACTTCCTATAATGGCACCTGTCTCAAAACACTCAGAAACACCTAAAAATAGGATAGCCAGAATTTTTTTCGAAAAATGCGTTTTCGAAAAATTTTGGGCCTAAACGGAGCGTGGCTACCCAACTTTTTTTTTCCGAAACCTACTCCGGCAAGGAAACACGAATCGGAATCTAGATGGATCTCGAAAACAAACCTAATATGCAAGGAACTCGGATTGGTGGTGGATATATGGTGGTGGTATATGGCAGCGGTGGTGGTAGCGGTGGTAGTATATGGATATGGATCGGTGGTGGTATATGGATACGGATTCGGAGCGGTGGCGGATAAGCGGTGGTGGTAGATGGCAGGGTCGATGATGATGGTGCGGCGGCGGCGTGACAACTTATGACCAGAACTCGAAACTCTAAAAGACTAGACTCTAAGACCAGCAACTAGACACGACGATGCAACCGCAAATTCAACAAAGCAAAACCTTAAAAAGATTATGCAAAGGCTCAGATTGGTTCGGATATGATGAACTAACCCTAATTTTTTTGTTGGCTTTTTCGTGGACTGTAGGTATGAAGAACAGACTCGATCTAAACTACGAAAAACTGTAAAATCTCACCGAGCAACCTGGAAACCTGATACCACTTGATAGAGGCAAAGGTGTCCCGTCTTTCGATGAGATGATGGATATCGCTTTGGTGGAAGTCGACTTTGACGATCCGACTACGAACGTGCAGGACGTCGCGCCTTAGCAATCGCTAAACCAACTCCGAGAGGTTATTGACCACGCTGGAGCACGATCAACCTGACCACGAGGGTCTGTTTCCTGCGAGCAAACGAAGAACAAGCAAGAAACTAAGATTGCAATCTGGATATTGCGAATATAAGATGAAAGCTTTACTGATCAAGGTGGGGTTCTGTGACGCCTTTGTCTGGTCGTTGAACACAAACGAAGAACGCGAAGTTGCAGCTATGGCGAACTTTTAATCTAAACAAAACCCAAAGTCTAAACGATGCCCTAAGGGCTGTATATATGGAGGAAGAGGGGGGAATTTCGTGGCCCTTGGTGGAGGGGTCCGAAATCAACCCTATCTCTTGTTTCCCCACACATACGGACTCTAAAAATAGCCTATACTTATGTATTTCGAAATTACATGGGCCTGGCCCAATAATAAGGTGACGCAGCACCTAAAATAGCCTCGGGACGAAATTTATGAAGTGGCATCTTGTATATTTCGTCCAAGGCTTCATGCACCCATTATGGTGGCTTCAAAGTCATGAAATCATCACTTGTAACTCCGTTCTTGTTCCCCTTGCGCATGCCATCATCTCCATGCTTGTTCTTGCTCCAATGTTCATCCTTCTCCAAGCTAGGCCCTTCATTTGTAAGCAAAACAAATGTATCCAATTTAGGAATCATCATATTCTCATGAACATTAGAATCATTACCAAGAAACAAAAGTACCTGGTAATTTAGTTGGCGTGCACGAGCTCTAGTAATTGGTCCAGTATGTATAGCAGCGGGGGCTGTGGGTGTAACAATTGTATTGATGTCCTCATCACTTGGTGATGATTCTGTGTTGAATGACTTATTGCATGTTTGCTTATTTAAGCATGTTGTAGCATGTAAATTTGATGCAAGTAAGGTTTATTCACCAATGTTGGGATGGTTTAATGATGAACATTGTCAATCTTTTAAAATGAATAAGAGCTTCACTTATATGTGCAAACTGAGTTGCAATATTTTCATGCCTTCTACTTCTTGTGCTAATTTTTTGGCTTTATATTTTATGAACTATGCAAGTTACTCATCTATTCATGTGTCATATATGCAAAAATCAAGGGAAGTAAAAATGGATGACATATACATATACAACATGTACACCTTGTCTCTTTTCTTAACCACATTTCAGATTAAGCAACGCCGAGGACGGCTTTATTTTCAAGAAGGTTAGGATGATGAGGACATGACTACCTTGGATATGACCAAAAATATTGCATATATGCATATTTGTCAGGTGATTTCTAGTGCAAACTATTCAATAATCTATTTATGTTATCTAGAACAAAAATACTTCACACACTTTTGTGTTTTGTCTAATTGCAGGTGTATGGGACATTTGTACAATCGACATATGAAGATAAGGAAGAAAGAGATGTTTATTTGCTGTCCAAAAAGTTCTCTCACGTCACTTTTGGCCCAAGAGAAGATAGAGTCCAAGTCTCTCACGTTCTGGATTCAGATTCGGACTACACAGACACACCTGACTCAAAACGCACACAAGTTTTTCATACGGACTCCGAATTGGGTGATTCTTTTTTTTGTTGGAAACTAGATTTCGTGCACTTTCCAACCCAATTGGAATCACCTTCAAATTCGTCTGGAGCGTTGAGTTGTGGACGAAACAATCTGATGCTGCAGCAGAATCCGAGTCAAACTACAAGTCCAAAGGTGTTACATCACCTCCACTTGGGCCCATTGGCCTTGTACGACCTAGATTTAGTTTTAGACTGCCTTGGGACGTCCTCCCACCTCCTTGGCCGCCACCCCTTGCTCCTATATAAGTAGATCCATCTAGTAGCTTTTCCTTGGGATTTGTTTAGTTAAAAGTTAGCCATTGCAACTTCATGTACTTCGTTTGTGTCCAACGACCAGACCAAGACCGCTTACGGATCCCCACCATTATCAATACCTCATATATCTTTCCGATATTTAGATTGCTTTATCATATTCTTGCTCGTTCTTCGATTGCTTGCAGGAATAGACCTTCGTAGTCAGGTTGATCATGCTCCAGCGTGGTCAATAACCTCTCGGAGTTGGTTTAGCGATTGCTAAGGCGCAACGTCGTGCACGTTTGTAGTCGGATCGTCAAAGTCGTCTCCACCAAATCGATAGTTATCATCTCATCGAAAGATCGGGACACCCCCGCCTCTATCACGTGCAGCGCCGTGATTTTGTTACTGTTCTAGGCTCGCGTCTCTAGTACGGTCTAGCCTAGGACCAGCACAGTACCGTCGTTGAGCGTTTATTCAACTTTGCATATCTGAATTGATTATTGCTGACCCCTTTTGCTAACATATTATAAGCCTTCCCAACTCCACATACATCTACGTCGTGCGATTGACTCTCCCTAGTAATCGCTCTATCCAAGCTTTCAGAGTTTTGACTACAACGGTTGCTGATCACCGCCTGCTGCTGGGTAAGAACTGGTAAGAATTTGAGATTGCTTGACGGATTTGTGACACTCCACCACCGCCATTTTCTAGTAGTCTGTAGGATCATATTCTTGTGTGTTTCTATTGCTGCTAACCATGGCAGGATCACAACCTGACGCGATTGACTGGGCGAACATGACGAACAAAGAGTTACATGATAAGTTTCAGCAAATGATGAGTGGATAGGTGGAAGATGTGCTAAACAGATTTGAAGAGGCCATGGAGAAGATAGATGGCATAGAGAAGGCGTTCAAAACAAAGCTCGATAACAAGTTTAATGAATTGCTCGCGCGTCTTCCACCGCCCGCTGCACCTGTCGCACCTCTACAACAACAACAACATCGTCTTCCAAACCAAGTGGGACGAGCACAACGCGTTCCTATTGAGCCTGGTCAAACTTCTGGTGCTGTTGTACCTACTGTTGGTGCTTCTGTCGCTCCTTCTGCTACTGCAGAGGTGGAGGACTATTACGAGGATGAGGTTGATCAAAATCAGAACTACGTGCAACCACCAGCACCACCACCACCAGGTCGTCCTCATGCATATCATCGCAACGGTAGGGCTGCACCACCACCTGAGGTACATGACCATCTTCCTAAACTAAAATTGAATATTCCACCATTTGAGCGTAGATATGTTCCTGATATATATCTTACTTGGGAGTTAGAAACTGAACAACGATTTACATGTTTACAATATCCTGAGGAGAGACGTGTTCCTCCTGCTGTTTGTGCTTTCACTAGCTTTGCATGTGTTTGGTGGTCTGAACATTGTAGATTATATCCTATTCCAGCTACTTGGGCTGCTTTGAAAACTGCTATGCTTACTCGTTGGGTTCCACCATATTATCAACGTGAATTACTTCAAAAATTGCAGCCCTTAAGACAAGGAAAAAATTCTGTAGAAGAATATTATCAGGAATTACAAACTGGCATGATTAGATGTGGTATTGTTGAGGAGAATGAAGCTATGCTTGCACGTTTTATGGGTGGATTAAATAGAGAGATTCAGACCATTCTGGAGTATAAGGAGTATACTAATATCACTCGTTTATTCCATCTTGCTTGTTCGACAGGCATTGGCGCGAACTAATTTTTCTGCAGGTCGATCTTCATCATGGACACCACGTGCATCCTCTACTTCCACTCGACCAACACCTCCATCAGGTGCCACCTCTAGCCGTGATGCAAGAAAGCAAGCACAACCACCACTATCTGCCAAGAGCACACCTACTGGGCCTGCGCAGAGCTCTTCTTCTTCCATGGCATCAACACGGCACACAAGTGACATTATTTGTCATCGTTGTAAGGGAAGAGGACAATTTGCGAGAGAATGCCAATCTCAGCGTGTGATGATTGCTACTGAGGATGGTGGGTATGAGTTCACTAGTGACTATGATGAGGAGACTTTGGCTCTTATTACACATGAAGAACACGGTGGAGGGGATTCTGATCATGAGACACAATATATGGCTGCTGAAGATGCTGACAGGTTTGAATGTTTAGTTGCTCAACGTGTTTTGAGTGTGCAGGTTACACAAGCTGAGCAAAATCAGAGGCATAATTTGTTCCATACAAAGGGAGTTGTGAAGGAACGTTCTGTTCGCGTCATCATAGATGGAGGGAGTTGCAATAACTTGGCTAGCATGGAGATGGTGGAGAAGCTATCTCTTACCACAAGACCACATCCACATCCTTACTACATCCAATGGTTCAACAACAGCGGCAAGGTTAAGGTAACATGTACTGTTCGTGTGCATTTGAGTATCTCCACATATGCTGATTATGTTGATTGTGATGTGGTACCTATGCAAGCATGTTCCTTATTACTTGGTAGACCATCACACTTTGATAAAAATTCTGTACACCATGGTAGAAACAATCAGTATACTGATGAGGACATCAATACCATTGTTACACCCACAGGCCCAGCTGCTATACATACTGGACCTGATAGAGGCGAGGGTGTCCCGATCTTTCGATGAGATGATAACTATCGATTTGGTGGAGACGACTTTGACGATCCGACTACAAACGTGCACGACGTTGCGCCTTAGCAATCGCTAAACCAATCTCCTGAGGTTACTGACGATGCCGGAAGCACGGTCAGCCTGACCACGAAGGTCTATTCCTGCAAGCAATCGAAGAACGAGCAAGAATATGATAAAGCAATCTGAATATTGCAAATATATATGAGGTATTGATAATGGTGGGGATCCGTAAGCGGTCTTGGTCTGGTCGTTGGACACAAACAAAGTACACGAAGTTGCAATGGCTAACTTTTAACTAAACAAATCCCAAAGAAAAGCTACTAGATGGATCTACTTATATAGGAGCAAGGGGTGGCGGCCAAGGAGGTGGGAGGACGTCCCAAGGCAGCCTAAAACTAAATCTAGGTCGTACAAGGCCAATGGGCCCAAGTGGAGGTGATGTAACACCTTTGGACTTGTAGTTTGACTCGGATTCTGCTGCAGCATCAGATTGTTTCGTCCACAACTCAACGCTCCGGACGAATTTAAAGGTGATTCCAATTGGGTTGGAAAGTGCACGAAATCTAGTTTCCAACAAAAAAAGAATCACCCAATTCGGAGTCCGTATGAAAAACTTGTGTGCGTTTTGAGTCAGGTGTGTCTGTGCAGTCCGAATCTGAATCCAGAACGTGAGAGACTTGGACTCTATCTTCTCTTGGGCCAAAAGTGACGTGAGAGAACTTTTTGGACAGCAAATAAACATCTCTTTCTTCCTTATCTTCATATGTGGATTGTACAAATATTCCATACACCTGCAATTAGACAAAACACAAAAGTGTGTGAAGTATTTTTGTTCTGGATAACATAAATAGATTATTGAATAGTTTGCACTAGAAATCACCTCACAAATATGCATATATGCAATATTTTTGGTCATATCCAAGGTAGTCATGTCCTCATCATCCTCCCCTTCTTGAAAATAAAGCCGTCCTCGGCGTTGCTTAATCTGAAATGTGGCTAACAAAAGAGACAAGGTGTACATGTTGTATATGTATATGTCATCCATTTTTACTTCCCTTGATTTTTGCATATATGACACATGAATAGATGAGTAACTTGCATAGTTCATAAAATCTAAAGCCAAAAAATTAGCACAAGAAGTAGAAGGCATGAAAATATTGCAACTCAGTTTGCACATATAAGTGAAGCTCTTATTCATTTCAAAAGATTGACAATGTTCATCATTAAACCATCCCAACATTGGTGAATAAACCTTACTTGCATCAAACTTACATGCTACAACATGCTTAAATAAGCAAACATGCAATAAGTCATTGGACACAGAATCATCACCAAGATTGGAGGCCATATCAAAATGATTAAACATTAGTTCTTTTGCATCAACAGTTAATTCAATGGGTGCACTCAAAATTATTGATATTTCAGTTGTTTGATCACATGACGCATTCATGACAGTAACAAGATTCTCCAAAATAGGTGGTGTGCTCAAATCAACAGGTAACTCAATACATGACGCATTCAAGTTAACTAGGCATGCATCATTCTCATGTGAAGTTATATCATCAATACCTTTACTGTTACCTTGTGGCAAAGATGTAGCTGATGTAGGTACGGACATTGACAATGTACCATACCCTTGAGATGATGTTGCGCTCACAATCCGAGGTGGGGCTGCTCTAGTAGGTGCAATAGTGGAGTAACCAACCGGCGATGGTGAGCATGAACTGGAATAGTAGTTGTTGTAGTCACCCAATGCATCCTCCTGTATCTGTCTCTCAAAGGTACAAGCACGGACATACATACCAGTAATGCAACGAGGAATATACCGAAATCTTGCCTGAATATCATGGTTCAAACCACCAAAAAATCTATTCATTGTATCATCCTCAGATTCTTCTATGTCACAATGATGCATATAAGATTTGAACTCTTGGTAGTAAGCATGAACAGTGTTACTGCCTTGTTTTAATTGCTCCAATTTGCAACGCAATTCACGACGGTAGTAAGGAGGAAAAAATTGTTGTCTCATTACAGCTTTCAAAACTTTCCAAGTTGTGGGTTGGTTATCAGTGGTTTTCTTACAATGTACACTCCACCAAACAGAAGCAAAACCAGTAAATGCTCTAATGGTAGCTCGTACTCTCTCAAGTTCAGAAAAATCATGGTGACTAAAAACTTGTTCTACTTCAAGCTCCCAAGCTAGATAAATAGCAGGATTAAATCTACCCTCAAATGATGGTAAAGAGATAACCTGACCATATGCTTGTGTGTGTTGTCCCAACTCTTGTGATGGTGAAGATGTGTCCGTCGTCCAAGAACTTCTATCTCTGGAACCTGTCATGATTAGTAGAAACAAGAACCAAAATTCGAGAATAATGTTCCTATAACTACTAGGATGTGGTGGTAAAACGCTCACAGTAAAGCAAATATCAATGTCTTACAAGTTCTTACCATGCAGCAGGCGGTGATCGGCAACCAGCGGTGTCAAGTAACTCTGAATATTGAGTAAAGCGATTGCCAGGGGAGCGTACGTATACACGGTGTAGAAATATGTGGAGCTGGGTTGGCTATATATGGTAGCAAAAGATTAGCAATAATCAATTCAAAGATGCAATGTTGAATAAACGCTCAACGACGGTACTGTGCTGGTCCTAGGCTAGACCGAACTAGAGACGCGAGCCTAGAACACTAATGAGGTCACGTCGTAGCACAACCAGCATCAATGAAGGATACTAAGTAGCTCTGGACAGCAAGATATAAGTGAAGATCACAACGGCAGTAAAGATAATGATGTGAAACAACAGCCAAGCTGTTTTACTGAACAGTGCACAAAACAGATTCCAATCCGAATTCAACTACGAGATTGAGTCTAAAAAGATCCGAATTTTGTTTTTTTTTCTCTTTTTTTTCCTCACACTTTTTTTTCTTTCTCTCCTTTTTTTTTCTCTGACTTTTTTTTCCTTTTTTTTCTCTCATTTTTTTCTCTCTCTTTTTTTCTCCCTCTTTCCAAAACAAACTAGATAAGATGCAGATTGGATCAAGTGAAGATGTGAACGATCTCAACTATTATTATGACAATGAATGGTGGGTAGCACGTGGTGGAAATTGATGGATGGGTGGTGGATAGCGGAAGAGATAATGATGCAGCGGTGGCGTGACTAATGTGAACAGAACTCGAAACTCTAAACGAACTAGACACTAAGACCAGCAACTCGACACGATGATGCAATCGATAATTCAACTATGCAATCAATGAAAAGAAAATTGCAAAGGCTCAGACTGGCTTGGACCAAGGATGAATAGATCTAACTCTTTTTTGTGGCTTTTTCTTGGACAATAGGTAAGAAATTAAATCTAATCTAGGAAAACTGGAAATTCTCACCGAGCAACCTGAAAACTGATACCACTTGATAGAGGCGAGGGTGTCCCGATCTTTCGATGAGATGATAACTATCGATTTGGTGGAGACGACTTTGACGATCCGACTACAAACGTGCACGACGTTGCGCCTTAGCAATCGCTAAACCAATCTCCTGAGGTTACTGACGATGCCGGAAGCACGGTCAGCCTGACCACGAAGGTCTATTCCTGCAAGCAATCGAAGAACGAGCAAGAATATGATAAAGCAATCTGAATATTGCAAATATATATGAGGTATTGATAATGGTGGGGATCCGTAAGCGGTCTTGGTCTGGTCGTTGGACACAAACAAAGTACACGAAGTTGCAATGGCTAACTTTTAACTAAACAAATCCCAAGGAAAAGCTACTAGATGGATCTACTTATATAGGAGCAAGGGGTGGCGGCCAAGGAGGTGGGAGGACGTCCCAAGGCAGCCTAAAACTAAATCTAGGTCGTACAAGGCCAATGGGCCCAAGTGGAGGTGATGTAACACCTTTGGACTTGTAGTTTGACTCGGATTCTGCTGCAGCATCAGATTGTTTCGTCCACAACTCAACGCTCCGGACGAATTTGAAGGTGATTCCAATTGGGTTGGAAAGTGCACGAAATCTAGTTTCCAACAAAAAAAGAATCACCCAATTCGGAGTCCGTATGAAAAAGTTGTTGTCATTTTGAGTCAGGTATGTCTGTGCAGTCCGAATCTGAATCCAGAACGTGAGAGACTTGGACTCTATCTTCTCTTGGCCCAAAAGTGACGTGACAGGACTTTTTGAACACAACCTAAACATCTCCTTTTCCCTTATCTTCATATGTGGATTGTACAAATGTCCCATACACCTGCAATTAGACAAAACACAAAAGTGTGTGAAGTATTTTTGTTCTGGATAACATAAATAAATTATTGAATAGTTTGCACTAGAAATCACCTGACAAATATGCATATATGCAATATTTTTGGTCATATCCAAGGTAGTCATGTCCTCATCAGTCTTCTTCACGCCAAAGTGTCCCATTAATCCTCCTCCATGCGCCTCCTGCAACAACAAAAGACGAACGGAGCTAGCTGGAATGCATAGCTTGTTAGCACGAAACACAAATCCATCGTTAACGACAAACTTGTTCCACATTCTTCCTTCTTTGCAATTCTGCATTACATCTTTAAAATTAGCATCATGCACATATTGATCTTTGATGGTCTCCAAACTGATGAGGACATCAATACAATTGTTACACCCACAACCCCTGCTGCTATACATACTGGACCAATTACTAGAGCTCGTGCACGCCAACTAAATTACCAGGTACTTTCGTTTCTTGGTAATGATTCTAATGTTCATGAGAATATGATGCTGCCTAAATTGGATACATTTGTTTTGCTTACAAATGAAGGGCCTAGCTTGGAGAAGGATGAACATTGGAGCAAGAACAAGCATGGAGATGATGGCATGCGCAAGGGAAACAAGAACGGAGTTACAAGTGATGATTTCAGGACTTTGAAGCCACCATAATGGGTGCATGAAGCCTTGGACGAAATATACAAGATGCCACTTCATAAATTTCGTCCCGAGGCTATTTTAGGTGCTGCGTCACCTTATTATTGGGCCAGGCCCATGTAATTTCGAAATACATAAGTATAGGCTATTTTTAGAGTCCGTATGTGTGGGGAAACAAGAGATAGGGTTGATTTCGGACCCCTCCACCAAGGGCCACGAAATTCCCCCCTCTTCCTCCATATATACAGCCCTTAGGGCATCGTTTAGACTTTGGGTTTGGTTTAGATTAAAAGTTCGCCATAGCTGCAACTTCGCGTACTTCGTTTGTGTTCAACGACCAGACAAAGGCGTCACAGAACCCCACCTTGATCAATAAAGCTTTCATCTTATATTCGCAATATCCAGATTGCAATCTCAGTTTCTTGCTTGTTCTTCGTTTGCTCGCAGGAAACAGACCCTCGTGGTCAGGTTGATCGTGCTCCGGCGTGGTCAATAACCTCTCGGAGTTGGTTTAGCGATTGCTAAGGCGCGACGTCCTTGCACGTTCGTAGTCGGATCGTCAAAGTCGACTTCCACCAAAGCGATATCCATCATCTCATCGAAAGACGGGACACCTTTGCCTCTATCAAGTGGTATCAGATTTCCAGGTTGCTCGGTGAGATTTTACAGTTTTTCGTAGTTTAGATCGAGTCTGTTCTTCATACCTACAGTCCACGAAAAAGCCACAAAAGAAAAAATTAGGGTTAGTTCATCATATCCGAACCAATCTGAGCCTTTGCATAATCTTTTTAGGGTTTTGCTTTGTTGAATTTGCGGTTGCATCGTCGGTCTAGTTGCTGGTCTTAGAGTCTAGTCTTTTAGAGTTTCGAGTTCTGGTCATAAGTTGTCACGCCGCCGCCGCACCATCATCATCGCCCCTGCCATCTACCACCACCGCTCCGAATCCATATCCATATACCACCACCAATCCGTGCCCATATACCACCACCGATCCATATCCATATACTACCACTGCTACCACCACCGCTGCCATATACCACCACCATATATCCACCACCAATCCGAGTTCCTTGCTTATTAGGTTTGTTTTCGGGATCCATCTAGATTCCGATTCGTGTTTCCTTGCCGGAGTAGGTTTCGGAAAAAAAAAGAGTCGGGAAACCACGCTCCGTTTAGGCCCAAAATTTTTCGAAAACGCATTTTTCGAAAAAAATTCTGGCTATCCTATTTTTAGCTGTTTCTGAGTGTTTTGAGACAGGTGCCATTATAGGAAGTTTTTTTTTGACCCGTTTCCAGTTTTTGGGTCCGGGCAGTCGAAAAAAAAATTTTGGTCGAAAACAAATTTCGTGCCCATCCTGTCAGTTTGACCTAGGAAGAGTTTTGAGACACTCGCCATTATAGTGAATTTTCGCAAAAAAAAGCAGCGCAAAAAAAAAGAAAAAAAGAGCGAAAAAAAAATTTAGAGTGTGCTTTTCCCTTGTTTACGTGCCGCGCCGTGATTTTGTTGGTGTTCTAGGCTCGCGTCTCTAGCACAGTCTAGCCTAGGACCAGCACAGTACCGTCGTTGAGCGTTTATTCAACTTTGCATCTCTGAATTGATTATTGCTGACCCTTTTTGCTACCATACTATAAGCCTTCCCAGCTCCACATACATCTACGTCGTGTGTTTGACTCTCCCTGGTAATCTCTCTATCCAAGCTTTGAGAGTTTTTGACTACAACGGTTGCCGATCACCGCCTGCTGCTGGGTAAGAACTGGTAAGAATTTGAGATTTGCTTGACGGATTTGTGATACACCACCACCACTTCTTAGTAGTCTGTAGGATCATATTCTTGTGTGTTTCTATTGCTGCTAACCATGCCAGGATCACAAGCCGACGAGATTGACTGGGAGAACTTATCGAACAAGGAGCTTCATGATAAGTTTCAGCAAATGATGACTGAACAGGTGCAAGATGTGCTGAACAATTTTGAAGAGGCCGTGGAGAAGATTACTGGCCTTGAGAAGACGTTCGAAACAAAGCTCGATAACAGATTTAATGAACTGCTTGCACGTCTTCCACCATGATGAGGACATCAATACAATTGTTACACCCACAGCCCCTGCTGCTATACATACTGGACCAATTACTAGAGCTCGTGCACGCCAACTAAATTACCAGGTACTTTCGTTTCTTGGTAATGATTCTAATGTTCATGAGAATATGATGCTGCCTAAATTGGATACATTTGTTTTGCTTACAAATGAAGGGCCTAGCTTGGAGAAGGATGAACATTGGAGCAAGAACAAGCATGGAGATGATGGCATGCGCAAGGGAAACAAGAACGGAGTTACAAGTGATGATTTCAGGACTTTGAAGCCACCATAATGGGTGCATGAAGCCTTGGACGAAATATACAAGACGCCACTTCATAAATTTCGTCCCGAGGCTATTTTAGGTGCTGCGTCACCTTATTATTGGGCCAGGCCCATGTAATTTCGAAATACATAAGTATAGGCTATTTGATGAGGACATCAATACAATTGTTACACCCACAGCCCCTGCTGCTATACATACTGGACCAATTACTAGAGCTCGTGCACGCCAACTAAATTACCAGGTACTTTCGTTTCTTGGTAATGATTCTAATGTTCATGAGAATATGATGCTGCCTAAATTGGATACATTTGTTTTGCTTACAAATGAAGGGCCTAGCTTGGAGAAGGATGAACATTGGAGCAAGAACAAGCATGGAGATGATGGCATGCGCAAGGGAAACAAGAACGGAGTTACAAGTGATGATTTCAGGACTTTGAAGCCACCATAACGGGTGCATGAAGCCTTGGACGAAATATACAAGACGCCACTTCATAAATTTCGTCCCGAGGCTATTTTAGGTGCTGCGTCACCTTATTATTGGGCCAGGCCCATGTAATTTCGAAATACATAAGTATAGGCTATTTTTAGAGTCCGTATGTGTGGGGAAACAAGAGATAGGGTTGATTTCGGACCCCTCCACCAAGGGCCACGAAATTCCCCCCTCTTCCTCCATATATACAGCCCTTAGGGCATCGTTTAGACTTTGGGTTTTGTTTAGATTAAAAGTTCGCCATAGCTGCAACTTCGCGTACTTCGTTTGTGTTCAACGACCAGACAAAGGCGTCACAAAACCCCACCTTGATCAATAAAGCTTTCATCTTATATTCGCAATATCCAGATTGCAATCTCAGTTTCTTGCTTGTTCTTCGTTTGCTCGCAGGAAACAGACCCTCGTGGTCTGGTTGATCGTGCTCCGGCGTGGTCAATAACCTCTCGGAGTTGGTTTAGCGATTGCTAAGGCGCGACGTCCTCGCACGTTCGTAGTCGGATTGTCAAAGTCGACTTCCACCAAAGTGATATCCATCATCTCATCGAAAGACGGGACACCTTTGCCTCTATCAAGTGGTATCAGATTTCCAGGTTGCTCGGTGAGATTTTACAGTTTTTCGTAGTTTAGATCGAGTCTGTTCTTCATACCTACAGTCCACGAAAAAGCCACACAAAAAAAATTAGGGTTAGTTCATCATATCCGAACCAATCTGAGCCTTTGCATAATCTTTTTAGGGTTTTGCTTTGTTGAATTTGCGGTTGCATCGTCGGTCTAGTTGCTGGTCTTAGAGTCTAGTCTTTTAGAGTTTCGAGTTCTGGTCATAAGTTGTCACGCCGCCGCCACACCATCATCATCGCCCCTGCCATCTACCACCACCGCTCCGAATCCGTATCCATATACCACCACCAATCCGTGCCCATATACCACCACCGATCCATATCCATATACTACCACTGCTACCACCACCGCTGCCATATACCACCACCATATATCCACCACCGATCCGAGTTCCTTGCTTATTAGGTTTGTTTTCGGGATCCATCTAGATTCCGATTCGTGTTTCCTTGCCGGAGTAGTGATTTTTCGCAAAAAAAAAAGCAGCGCAAAAAAGAAGAGCGCAAAAAAAAAGAGCTAAAAAAAATTCAGTGTGTGCTTTTCCCTTGTTTACGTGCCGCGCCGTGATTTTGTTGGTGTTCTAGGCTCGCGTCTCTAGCACAGTCTAGCCTAGGACCAGCACAGTATCGTCGTTGAGCGTTTATTCAACTTTGCATCTCTGAATTGATTATTGCTGACCCTTTTTGCTACCATAGTATAAGCCTTCCCAGCTCCACATACATCTACGTCGTGCGTTTGACTCTCCCTGGTAATCGCTCTATCCAAGCTTTGAGAGTTTTGTCTACAACGGTTGCCGATCACCGCCTGTTGCTGGGTAAGAACTGGTAAGAATTTGAGTTTTGCTTGACGGATTTGTGACACCCACCACCACCACTTGTTCGTAGTCTGTAGGATCATATTCTTGTGTGTTTCTATTGCTGCTAACCATGCCAGGATCACAAGCCGACGAGATTGACTGGGAGAATTTATCGAACAAGGAGCTTCATGATAAGTTTCAGCAAATGATGACTGAACAGGTGCAAGATGTGCTGAACAATTTTGAAGAGGCCATGGAGAAGATCACTGGCCTTGAGAAGACGTTCGAAACAAAGCTTGATAACAAGTTTAATGAATTGCTCGCGCGTCTTCCACCACCACCACCCGCTGCACCTAACGCACCTCTCCAACAACAACAACAACGACTACCTCCACGTCGCGAAGCAGACCTCCGCCGAGCAAGCCGTGTTCCTCTTGCGTTTGGCCAAACTGTTGGTGCTGCTGTTGATACTTCTGTGGCTCCTGCTGCTGATGCGGAGGAGGATGATTATGTGGGAGACTATGAGGATGAGGTTGATCAAAATCAACACTACGTGCAGCCACCTGTACCACCACCAGCAGGTCGACCTCAGGTATATATTCGTAATGGTAGGCCTGCACCACCACCTCAGGTATGAGATGATGTCCATATTCCTAAACTGAAATTGAATATTCCACCATTTGAGGGTAGATATGTTCCTGATATATATCTTACTTGGGAGTTAGAAACTGAACAACGATTTACATGTTTACAATATCCTGAGGAGAGACGAGTTGCTGCTGCTGTTTGTGCTTTCACTAGTTTTGCATGTGTATGGTGGTCTGAACATTGTAGATGATAGAGGCGGGGTGTCCCGATCTTTCGATGAGATGATAACTATCGATTTGGTGGAGACGACTTTGACGATCCGACTACAAACGTGCAACGACGTTGTGCCTTAGCAATCGCTAAACCAACTCTGAGAGGTTATTGACCACGCCGGAGCACGATCAACCTGACCACGAAGGTCTATTCCTGCAAGCAATCGAAGAACAAGCAAGAATATGATAAAAGCAATCTGAATATCGCGAATATGTATGAAGTATTGATAATGGTGGGGATCCGAAAAGTGGTCTTGGTCTGGTCGTTGGACACAAACGAAGCACACGAAGTTGCAATGGCTAACTTTTAACTAAACAAATCCCAAAGAAAAGCTACTAGATGGATCTACTTATATAGGAGCAAGGGGTGGCGGCCAAGGAGGTGGGAGGACGTCCCAAGGCAGCCTAAAACTAAATCTAGGTCGTACAAGGCCAATGGGCCCAAGTGGAGGTGATGTAACACCTTTGGACTTGTAGTTTGACTCGGATTCTGCTGCAGCATCAGATTGTTTCGTCCACAACTCAACGCTCCGGACGAATTTAAAGGTGATTCCAATTGGGTTGGAAAGTGCACGAAATCTAGTTTCCAACAAAAAAAGAATCACCCAATTCGGAGTCCGTATGAAAAACTTGTGTGCGTTTTGAGTCAGGTGTGTCTGTGCAGTCCGAATCTGAATCCAGAACGTGAGAGACTTGGACTCTATCTTCTCTTGGGCCAAAAGTGACGTGAGAGAACTTTTTGGACAGCAAATAAACATCTCTTTCTTCCTTATCTTCATATGTGGATTGTACAAATGTTCCATACACCTGCAATTAGACAAAACACAAAAGTGTGTGAAGTATTTTTGTTCTGGATAACATAAATAGATTATTGAATAGTTTGCACTAGAAATCACCTCACAAATATGCATATATGCAATACTTTTGGTCATATCCAAGGTAGTCATGTCCTCATCAGGACCAATTACTAGAGCTCGCGCACGCCAACTAAATTACCAGGTACTTTCGTTTCTTGGTAATGATTCTAATGTTCATGAGAATATGATGCTACCTAAATTGGATACATTTGTTTTGCTTACAAATGAAGGGCCTAGCTTGGAGAAGGATGAACATTGGAGCAAGAACAAGCATGGAGATGATGGCATGCGCAAGCGGAACAAGAACGGAGTTACAAGTGATGATTTCAGGACTTTGAAGCCACCATAATGGGTGCATGAAGCCTTGGACGAAATATACAAGATGCCACTTCATAAATTTCGTCCCGAGGCTATTTTAGGTGCTGCGTCACCTTATTATTGGGCCAGGCCCATGTAATTTCGAAATACATAAGTATATGCTATTTTTAGAGTCCGTATGTGTGGGGAAACAAGAGATAGGGTTGATTTCGGACCCCTCCACTAAGGGCCACGAAATTCTCCCCTCTTCCTCCATATATACAGCCCTTAGGGCATCGTTTAGACTTTGGGTTTTGTTTAGATTGAAAGTTCGCCATAGCTGCAACTTCGCGTACTTCGTTTGTGTTCAACGACCAGACAAAGGCGTCACTGAACCCCACCTTGATCAATAAAGCTTTCATCTTATATTCGCAATATCCAGATTGCAATCTTAGTTTCTTGCTTGTTCTTCATTTGCTCGCAGGAAACAGACCCTCGTGGTCAGGTTGGTCGTGCTCCGGTGTGGTCAATAACCTCTCGGAGTTGGTTTAGCGATTGCTAAGGTGCGACGTCCTTGCACGTTCGTAGTCGGATCGTCAAAGTCGACTTCCACCAAAGCGATATCCATCATCTCATCGAAAGACGGGACACCTTTGCCTCTATCAAGTGGTATCAGATTTCCAGGTTGCTCGGTGAGATTTTACAGTTTTTCGTAGTTTAGATCGAGTCTGTTCTTCATACCTACAGTCCACGAAAAAGCCACAAAAGAAAAAATTAGGGTTAGTTCATCATATCCGAACCAATCTGAGCCTTTGCATAATCTTTTTAGGGTTTTGCTTTGTTGAATTTGCGGTTGCATCGTCGGTCTAGTTGCTGGTCTTAGAGTCTAGTCTTTTAGAGTTTCGAGTTCTGGTCATAAGTTGTCACGCCGCCGCCGCACCATCATCATCGCCCCTGCCATCTACCACCACCGCTCCGAATCCATATCCATATACCACCACCAATCCGTGCCCATATACCACCACCGATCCATATCCATATACTACCACTGCTACCACCACCGCTGCCATATACCACCACCATATATCCACCACCAATCCGAGTTCCTTGCTTATTAGGTTTGTTTTCGGGATCCATCTAGATTCCGATTCGTGTTTCCTTGCCGGAGTAGGTTTCGGAAAAAAAAAGAGTCGGGAAACCACGCTCCGTTTAGGCCCAAAATTTTTCGAAAACGCATTTTTCGAAAAAA